>NC_054755.1:5000-132500 GCF_018143015.1 Lytechinus variegatus | reverse complement strand
AAATGTGTCCCAAAGGTAGGGGGACGAGGGGCTGGAAACTTTAACAAGCAAAGTAAAAAAAAGTTATCGCCCAAAATGTAAACCCATTTGAAATATGATACATGTATTATTTCGATAAAAGACCCAACATAGTAGGGGGACATTTGATATAGTGTCCCCTACTATTTTTGGTAAAGGGGGGAGGACGCGTCCTCCTGGGATTACCGCCCATGGGTATACAAGAGAAATACAGGTACATTACATACAATGAATAAAGCAACACATGGTATGTTGTCAGGGAGCATTAGTAAGTACCTATTAAGATCTTCATCTTTAAAACTCTGGAATAAAGTACCTATAGATGTAAAATAACTAGTTTTAACAGATTTAGCTTGGAATGGTGTGAGCTTCCCATTTTTTCTTTTGAATATATATTTGTTTTGATTTGTTTGTTTGGTGTTCTTTTTCAATACTTTCTCTTTTTCTAATGTAATATCGATGTTTTACTTGTAAATTGAATCATTACATTATATCATTTGGTATTTCTTAAGTTTTTATACCATGTAATGTTTTTTTATTTATACACGGACGTTCTGAAGAACAGCCTTTGGCTGATTTACATGTACCGTGTCGAAATAAAATAAAGGAAAGGAACAAACCAGCTAATTACAGCCTACTTGATGTTTACCTTATCAGAGACGAGTTTAGTATGAATTACACGTATAAAAAAGGAAAGATTCTTTGTGAAGTAAATACGTGTCACAAAGTTTATGAAAATATGATTACAACTAAATGCGCCTCTGATCATCCTGATTCCAAAGTACGTATTCAAATTTGAGTGGACCGTTTTCATAGTACATAAAATTAAATAGACCTGAGAGCATTGACTATACTGTAAATACAGTGTAGTACCAAACATAATCATGCACACATGAATTTTATATACATCGTGGTCATACATGTATTTTGAAAAAAAATACCAGATTGCAAAGTATCTAATTTCTCGTCGCCTCGATATTCTCATGTTTACACCACGGTTAATCTATTGCTATGGATACCAGACACACTGACCTAATTTCAAAATGTCCGAATTTATTTTATATTGTTTGTCTTACTTCATAAGATATGGAAGAAGAAAACAAAATATGGAATGCAAGAATATTTGAATATAATACAATAAAATCTGTTTGGATGAGACATACACACACACACACACACACACACAAACCATCACACACACACACACCCTCACACACATCCTTATACACTGAGGAAGAAGGGAGGGAGAAAGATGACTTAAACATGCAGTTCGACTATACTTACACTCTTTTTAATTTTATGGCAAATGATTTTTTACATCCCATCAGTATCCAGAAGAATGAAACTAAGTGATACAACAATGGTGAAACCTTACGATTAAAGTTGTACACGAGAAACAGTTGTTGACCATCATGCAACATTCATTCTCTTCAAAATTGTGTTGACAGATAACAATGTATATGAAAAAATGAAACACAAATTGATCGAGGTCTCACATATTCACGCTTCGCGCATCGTTGGATGCAAATATTGGCGTTGTATAAGAAGACAATTATCATGCTATGAATTCGTAACCACTATTCCATGAATTTTTAGAAGCCTGTAACCTCGATATCAATCGATGGACGTGTTCCTTGTACTATCTTGGTTGAGTGACCTTCTACAGATGGTATACTATATATTAGTCTTTACCCAGACTTGAATGGTTAATGAATTGTTTAGTCTTTCTGACATAGCAACATACCTTTATTTAATCTGTTGGGGAACTAAAGATGTACTCCATTATATATGCGCAAATCCACTAGTATGAATCGATCTTTATAATTTGCCACTTGCTTTTTATAAATAACTTAGCTACCACAGCACCCGTAAAGAATATATAACATGTATAAGGTCCCCTCTTTGTCCATCTTTGGTATGACCTGATCGAGGATTAAATCCATAACTTACCATTCATGGCAACCACTGAGCAGTGTAACATTTCTGTCGAAAAGAAAATGTCGATTTGAAGCAAATATGATATGGGATAAATTGCTTTCCTTGCTTCATAGCCGAATGTAAGTCATTATACTGTTGTATTACCTTTTCCCCTTTTCGTTAAACTTTTCTACAGACCCGAAAAAGAGTAGTAAATAACTATACATATTTTTATCGCTAAAAACCTTTGCTGTTGTCTTTTTTAAAAATGTGAATTTAAGTTTTGGAGGATTTGGATAATTTCCGAAGACTAGATCAATACCGGTGGCGTAATATACTTCCCAAAATGCGATTAGCATACTTTTCAGAAGAATTATTTATACCTGACACAAATAGGTCAAACTCAACTTCTTTATCGCATCTATTTCCTGTGGTAGGAGTCAATCGACAACCTGAATCCTACGAACCATTATAAACCAGGTGTGTACACCCTGCCTGGTAAAAATTCCTATTGATTCAAATGAATTAATTAAGGCAGGGAGTGAAGAAGTTGGGAGGCGAAATGATCCGAGAGAGAGAGAGAGAGGGAGAGGGAGAGGGAGAGAGAGAGAGAGAGAGGGAGAGATTTGGGGGGGGGGTAGGAGAGAGGTGCGCGCGAGCCCGAACGAGAGATGGAGAAAGAGGGAGTAGAAAGGTAGAGAGGAAGGGGGGGGGGGGGGTTGAAGGTGAATGAAATGGGACTGGAGCTACATATAGATAGGATTAACATATAGTAATATTGATTATGTTGATTGCCTTTTCTTCATAACAGCCATCAAACCATACTCATTAGAAACCACAAATAAAGAGATAAAGGTTAGATAACTCTAACAGCCATACTTGACCGTGCATTACTTAAGGTTAATGATATTGAATTTTTTTAAAGTGATTGCAAAAAAGAACATGTTTTCTTGTTTAGTGCATTCCTTTGAATAGAGTATGTGATTACTTTTACCATGTTTGCAATAGTCAATAGATTTAAATAGCATCGAATAATTTGAGATTCTTTATTCCCAAAAAAGTGCATGACTACGTTTGTGTGTGAGAGGGTTGGAGAGAAAACACATAATACTACAAAGGCAATGTGATGAAAACGCCACCTTACAAACTCCTCATATTGTATTATCAGCTGATTTTGGCATTATTGATGGAAAGGGGGTTTTCCGTTAAGGTCATACGACACTTTCTTAGGTGGATAAAGTACAGAACCGTAGACAGATTATTCCAAAGAAACTAAACAGATAAAGAAGAGAAAAGAAGAGGGGGGGGGGGGGGTGGTAAAGGGTAGACAAAAGACAAAGTGTGCGTGTGTGCAGGTGAATGTGTGGGTGAGTACGTGGATAGAAAAAGAGAGACGAAAGAGAAACAAATTAACAAAACGTGTTTAGTGATATGGGGATGTATGTGTGGGTGTGGGTGTGTGTGAGAGGGGGAGAGAGTGTGTGTGATTGATTTCTGTTTTCCTGCAAATCATTTATATAGCCATTCAATATTAATTATTATCAAAATACATACAAGGTTGGGGACTTTTTTTCAGATATAAAAGTATAATTTTGTGGAGTTTCATTCCGTCCTTATTTGCTTCAGTTCTTGGTAAATATATATGTATTTTTTTGCATATCCTTGTTGATATGAAATGAAGATTTGTAATTTTTTTTATTTATCTGCAGTTTATGCAATTCATTTGAATGAAATCCTAAAAAAAGTATGTTGAAAAAAGTGTGTGTGTGTGTGAGAGAGAGAGAGAGAGGGGGGGGGGGGGAGGAGAGAGAAGGGGGAGAGTGGGGGACAGACCGGGGGGGGGGGGGGGCGAGATGTAACGGGGAGGTAGTAGGGAGACAAAGAAAGTGATGTTGATGGGGTTTGAGGAAGAAAAAAAAATGAGACCTTCCCTCCTTTGTAAAAATGATTGTGATGTTTCGAACACTTGCTTATCCCTATAATTCTTACTGCCACACCACTGCTAACATCTACATCCTACTTCCTTTTCCGACGATGTATCGATTTTTGTCTCAGTATTTTCTCCTCTAATAAAATCTTCTTCTTTTCTTCCCTTCTCTGGCACGACTCAAGGCTATCTGAGTTTAAAGCGAACTCTACCGGGGCTGGCGTGCAAAGGATCGATATTCATTACGCCTAATTGAATAGCTTCCGTTGTCAACTTCGCTATCATAGTCAACGAGGTTGAGAGAGAGGGGGTGTTGGGGGCATCATCATCGTTTCCCTCTTACCCTTCCATCCCATTGCCAATCTTTAATTTCATCACTTGTAAAAACCTCTTTAGATAGGGTTGTCATGTTTCTTGTTTGTCGGGAACCCAACGTACAGACGAATCCTGGATAATTTCCTTGGTGTTTGTGGTCATGCATGGAGTCAAAAGGGCTTTAAAGAGTTTTGCGTTTTGAGTGGCCTTTAGAATATAGTCCGGTAATTATGGGCTATTATAGGCCCAGGATTCGAATCCACACCTATTCACTTCCGTCATTTGAGTTCTAAAATAATAGAGCGGAAATAAAGTTTTCGACTCTGATATGTAATGGCTCCATATACAAAATATGGGTATTAGTGAAATATTCCAGGTTCTGAAATATACGAAGGTATGATAGTGTGCTGAAGCTGAGTTTATTATCCCCAAAACAGAGAACAATTCAGCAAATATTGCCTTAAAGATGCAATGAAGCAGAGGTTGCCAACCGCCCATTTTTTTCCCACATCTCATAAAAAATCGAGGCAAAAATGTATAATGATTACAAAAAAAGCTATCAAATTATAATTGTATTCTTATTTTATCACCCTTTTACAGTGATAGTGGTGTTGGTTGGGGCAGGGAATGCATATTGTCAAACATGCCCGTTTGGAGATTCGTTGCCCTCTACGAAAGTTAGTAGCAATTTTATGGTCAGTTCGGATTCAAATCGCTTGAAAATGTCGTGTTTGCTGGGTGTAAAGAATACCATAGACGATTGGAAATGCAAACTTTCATAGGAATTTAATCACGGTGAAACATTTCTGTATACTAGCCTTGATGTATCAGCCACCATCGAGAAGCATCCACAAGGAACAGTTCATGGTTTTTCCTTCTAAAATTCTAGTTTAGAGTTTGTTTGGTATCCTGGGGAAGGGTTCTTCCATCTGATACATAATCCTGATTCTCTAAGATAAACTTCATTTACCAATGACAATTCGTGAAATTAGGTTATACAAAAAAATTTATGTTATGCAAATGAAATCTTGAGAAATAAAGGACCCTTACGCCCTCATTAAGGGTGGTTTATTTGTTTATTAATTTATAGGAAACAAAATATCCAAGCTGAACTACGGTTAAAGATTTGACAATTTTATCTCGTACAAATTAAAGTCTAAATACTATTTAATATAAAAAAATATTCAATTTGAATATTATGTTATTTGGTATCGAAGGATATCTGGAATTTTAATTTCAGCAAAGATAATCGAATGGCAATTCGTAGCTCTATGATTTTTCCAGACAAGTTTGAGTTGATGCACTTTTGTTAGTAATAATAATCATGAGAGGAGAACTTGTCGAACTCCGTCCGAATCAAATTGGATCCAATATAATTTTGATTGAAACCACGCAGTATTTATTCGGTTCATCTGGAAATCATTCCATCATCTCCAACTTTATTTTCACTCCCTATATAGATTTCATTTCTATTATAGTTTTAGGGGACACCCATGTGCAATGCCGTTGCGATGTAACAATAATTCAATTCATTTCGGAAGCGTATTTGGGAGAGGTCAAATGATACGAAAGTCGTTTGAATTCGTTAAAATTGTGAACTTTTGATCTGACTTGTTTTTCCTCACAACTTTCGGCTGTCGACAGTTTTCCATTTTCGAAGATAAAACGTATTTCTCTATCTTAGAGATTATGGTTAAGACGATGGTTATTTTGAAATTATCCAATACAAATTTATGAAGATCCTATCTTTTATGAAACCTCTTAAGGATATTAGTTATGAAGATTGAATACAAGTGGTTGTATACTAAATGATACAGGAAAGAACTTTTGCTGCTACGTAGCTCAAGATAAAAGAAAAAAAGTCAGAATTCACTATGTATAATTAATGTATTTTGAACAACCTGTTGAAATTTATTAAAAGCTTATCTGCTCCTCGTTTCCTATATAACCGCACCACCCGTTATCAGTTTGAATAAATAAAAATCTGTGCCATCCTAAGATGGCGAGTTCTTATGCCACAAATACGTCTGTTTCTGTCTGTCTATTCTATTTATTTTCAGTGGTGGAAACGTGGTGTCAAGTCACTTAAAAACAGTGATTTACTCATTTTACTGAATACTCCGAACTCGCCCAAGCTAAGAATATTTGAGACATCCGTTTCTCTCAATATTCGGTGAGTGACCAAATACTTGTGTCACTGATGAAGTCGGGATTTCAAATGGGCTATTGTATCCCCGGTGCCTTCGAACTTAGTTCTCCATTACAACACCAGTCCACTGGACCATACTGCATTATCAAAATCGGCATTCTTATACTATTATAGCAATGCTCATTCCCATTTGATTTCTGAACTCATATTAACAGGTGGCTCATGTACCAGCCATAATTTCTGATAGCTCCTTGATCAAATAAATCGAGAAATCATGTTGCAACGGAGTTCTAGCACTGACCTTAGTAAATTATGTTGGTACTAGCAAGGGGGATAGTGCACTATACAAATCCTACATAATTTATTATTATTTACACTACGTCAATTCTAGACGGCATTCATTTCATTATTTCTTTCAAAAGAGATAAAACCCTACCCTAGGAAATATGTGCAGTTTATGTAATATTCCTCCTCCAAACCAAACACACATCCAAGAAAAAACAACAAATTTTTACCACCCCCACCACCATCAACAACAACAGCAACACCACCAAAACAGCCACTACAACATCAACAACATCAACAACAACAACACCAACTACTACCACTACTAAGTTTTGACTCTAAGATTAATCGAAAGCAATTGAACTCTTCTTGACCGCCTGCCTGCTTTTGACATTGATAACAGATTTCTCAAGTAGGTCAGGTCAACGCCCGAAACCAAACCTACATATATACGGTAAAGCAGTAGACAGACGACCAAAACTTCAATGGTCCCATCTTGTTATTGGTGGACCTAATTGCTATACCAAATCCCAAAACAAATTCATCATTATTTACCATCTCGTTATATGGGATTCCGAGATGGAATTCCAAAAAGGAATATCTTAGGAAGGATGCTTAGGTGGAAAAAAATATTGTCCATGACATAGAAGTGCAAAGCGCGGATCTTACTTGAGCTTTGAATACAAATGAGATAAAATTCCTTTAATAAAAAGATAAGTGAAAATGGAGAAAAAAAGGACATAGAGGTTTTGCGACACAAAATCATTTCCAATGTACATACAGAACGAGTGAACTTATCACACTTTTTGATATTAAATTATGTTTCTTGAAAAGTGCATGTACTCTTTACATAAACTGGAATGTACTGCATTTTCAATGATGTTAGTAGAAATCGACTATTCTCGAATTATATGACACTAATGATAATTTGATAAATGATGATACATTATTATTTGAGTGATTCAGTAAACTAGAAGTGTAAATTTAATGCAAAAGGTTGTCAAACACACTGCTTTCTAGTTTCGTCCGAAGATGGCGCCGTTTCTTGAAGGTAGAGGTACTGCAGCTAGTAGCTAAGTGATTGAAAAGGACTTTATCCACTAACATCAATGCCTTTGCTTCAAAACCTTCCACACATTATTTAGCAAGTTGTTGATCTAAATTCCTCTTATATCCTGCATTCAATGTAATGATTTCCACATGACTACATTAATGAGTGTTCTCTTAAACCTCTAGAGTTCGGCTCAAACATTGAAATGAAAACCAATAATTTAAATATCTGCTTGAGAGACCACGCAGCATCTCATCTTATACTAATTAATACCCTTTAAGAAAAATCACTCAAATTTTTGTGACAGAATGGAATACAATTGGAATTATGTGATAGTCCAGGATAGGCCCCATAGAAACTTGTCCAAACCTCGTTTTTTTTTTTAAATATATATATATATACAATATTTTTTTCATGGTTTCTAGTCAATTCGAGGGTGCTGATTACGAATCTGGATAATGCCACTCGCGTAACCTTGAGCATTTTCTGCAAATTGGAAAAATCCAATATGGCCGCCAAAATATGCAAATTACCCATAAAATCCTAAAAATGGTCCGCAAATTGGCTATGAAAAGCATGAAATCGTCTGGCAGGAGTGAAATACACTCTGAAAAAATAATTTTTGACAAAATATTTATTTTTCCTGATATTCAAAATGGCCGCCATAGGCCATTGTATACTATAGTATGTACAATATGAATAGGGAAAACTAATTTTCACAAAAATGAGCACTAAACCGCAAAAATCGCGATGTATGAATATAAGTAAGTAATAAGTAATATATGCAAATCATCATTACTAACAAGATATATCATTTATTATGTCATATATGGGGATATTGCTGTATTTTGATATCTAAAATAGCCACCACTGGCCCAAAGAGTATTATGTACAATGGCAATGGGTGTGTTCGAATCCACACCTATTCACTCCCGTTAATTGAGTTCTACAATAATAGAGCAATTTTTTTCGACTCTAATATGTAATGGCTCCATAACATAATCTGGGTATTAGTGAACTATTCCAGGTTCACAAATATACATCAAATGTCCAAATACAGCAGTTATTACATAAATGGAATGTTAACAATGATGTTTTTAGTCAGTATTCCACTCGTCTAATCTTGATGATATGCATTTTAGTGATCACTCTTGTGATTTTTGTGGCCCCCATTGCCATTGTACGCAATACTATTTGGGCCAGTGGCGGCTATTTTAAATATCAAAAGGCAGAAATGTTCGCATAGGCCTATATGACATAATAAATGATATATCTCGTTAGTAATGATGATTTGCATATATTACTTCGTTCATACATCCCGATTTTTTGCAGTTTAGTGCTCATTTCTGTGAAAATTAGTTTTCCCTATTCATATTGTACATAATAGAGTATACAAGGGACTATGGCGGCCTATTTGAATATAAGGAAAATAAATATTTTGTCAAAAATTATTTTTTTCAGTATTTCACTCCTGCCACACAGTTCCATGCATTTCATAGCCAATTTGTGAACAATTTTAGGATTTTCATGGGTAATTTGAATATTTTGGCGGCCATATTGGAGTTTGCCAATTTGCAGGAAATACTCAAAATTACACGAGTGACATCATTCAGATTCGTAATCAACACCCTCGAATTTACAAGAAACCATAAAAAATATTGTATACATAAAAAACAAGGTTATGCGTTTTCTATCGTGGACTATGAGGGTTAATGGGTATTCTTGTGTGTGTGTGTTGCATTTTGCGTGTTTGGGCGAACGAGGGTGTATATGAGTGTGTTGAAAAAAGTGTGTGAGGATGTGCTGGTGTTAATTAACAGAAAGGGCACCAGCCGTAGAAACACAATGTATACCCAACATACCTAACTCTCTCTTACTAAGCTGATAGATTATTGTATGTCATACACACTTATTCGTGCATATAAAGAGTTAGTTTGAATGATGCCCATTGCAACCACAGATAAAAAGACAAGTCAACACCGGTTACAATGATGTCCAGTGATGTATCTGATGATGTCAATCTGACATCTTTGAGTGAGCCAGATATGGCGTATTGGTCAAAATTGCGGAAAAATAACCTTTTCGAATACCAACGTAATAGACAATTCTGTTTTTTTTATGAGTTCGACGTAATATTCAGAATATGGTATCATATTTCATTTTTTTTTCATTTCGTTTTCCTTCGTTGTTCTAAATCGTGTCTTTGTTGAGAAAAATTTTATAGGGGTTGCATATCCCAAAGCACCCCCCATCTGTAAGCCTTTGGCATTGTGGTAAATATCCCTTAGCCCCCTCCCCCCATCTGTAAGCCTGTGGCATTGTGGTAAATATCCCTTAGCACCCCCATCTGTAAGCCTGTGGCATTGTGGCAAATATCCCTTAGCACCCCCATCTGTAAGCCTGTGGCATTGTGGTAAATATCCTAAAGCCCCCCCCATCCGTAAGCCTGTGGCATTGTGGTAAATATCCTAAAGCCCCCCATCTGTAATCCTGTGGCATTGTGGTAAATATCCTAAAGCCCCCCCATCTGTAAGCCTGTTGCATTGTGGTAAATATCCCTTAGCCCCCTCCCCCCATCTGTAAGCCTTTGGCATTGTGGTAAATATCCCTTAGCCCCCTCCCCCATCTGTAAGCCTGTGGCATTGTGGTAAATATCCCTTAGCACCCCCGTCTGTAAGCCTGTGGCATTGTGGCAAATATCCCTTAGCACCCCCATCTGTAAGCCTGTGGCATTGTGGCAAATATCCTAAAGCCCCCCATCTGTAAGCCTGTGGCATTGTGGTAAATATCCTAAAGCCCCCCATCTGTAAGCCTGTGGCATTGTGGTAAATATCCTAAAGCCCCCCATCTGTAAGCCTGTGGCATTGTGGTAAATATCCTAAAGCCCCCCCATCTGTAATCCTGTGGCATTGTGGTAAATATCCCTTAGCCCCCCATCTGTAAGCCTGTGGCATTGTGGTAAATATCCTAAAGCCCCCTCCCCCATATGTAAGCATGTGGCATTGTGGCAAATATCCTAAAGCCCCCCCATCTGTAAGCATGTGGCATTGTGATAAATATCACAAAGCCCCCCCCCATCTGTAAGTCTGTGGCATTGTTGTAAATATCCAGCCAATAATCAAATCATAATCATCACCACTTTACGGACCAAGAATTGGGACTCATTTCCTTAAAAAAAATGTTTAAATCCGTGACGAACTTCGTCATGAGATATACCCCCGTTAAGTTTTGTCGTATCTAAGTTTAAAGGACAAAGCCGTTCAAAGAACGTGATATCATCCATTAACAACATTAAAAAAGCGTTATAATGAATAATTCATCAAAGTGAATAATGATAAAGAGATGAAATTCAACATTTTGTCTTTTACATGTGTATTAAATGAATCGATATTAATATCCAAATGAAAATTCAAACATTTAAGTTTTTTTACTCCAATATCTAACTCACGCTTCTCTGTTCCTAAAAGATATCTTATTCTTGTCAACGTTTATTATTCTAATAAAAATGAACTTGAATTTTGGATGGACATATCTGGTCCTTAGATTGTGATCATGCTGCATAATATTTAAAGAGCTAATCTAAGCCTCACGAGATGAACCACGACAAGATTAAAGAGTGTAACAGGTCATTATCAAGTTAGACATATTAGCTGCTGAAAAAAATGTCATGAAATTGACAATGCTGAATATAATAAAAATCTGTCGATGTTTATGGGGGAAAAATGATGGTAGCAGCCGGGGGGGGGGGGGGGAGGGGCACTTCCATTGACGAATGGATACCATGCGCGACCATGGGGTCTCAAAAAGCATCCCGCTAAACACGTATTTTCCATATTCTGAGAAGGCACCCCGTAACAAGTATTGGCGTGTGAAACCCTACCCTTAACAAGTACTGGCAAGGATTCTCTGAAATGAACCCCTAAACAAACAGCGATATTTTTTTGTTATGTCACGGGTCCTTCGGTTGTCGGTTTTACCTTTACACATAATTTGTTTTAATTAGTGCGCCTCCACCTTCAACACCTCTCGCAAATCGGACTGTAAATACGTAGTGTTGGGGCAAAAAGGACATCCTTTATAAATTTTTAGAATCTTTAATATCATCCCCGCAAATTTGACCCTAAACACGTATAGCTTTCCTAGTAAAAAAAGATACCCTTTTTTCATTATTTTTGTGTTTTTTACACCCTTATCACGTTACGTACGTTACGTGCCCTATATCTTAAAAAAGACCTTTTAAAGTGTTTCTTTTTGGTCGCGCATGGTATCCACTCGTCAATGTAAGTGGTCCTCCCCCCGGGAGTAGCAGTAAACAACAACAACAACACCAAGAACTGAACGAAACACCGACATGGATAATGGGTTTCTTCAGACAAATATTATAATAATGGACAATCTATTTTTAGGACTCTGTACACGAATCCCAAGTCGACTTGCTAATGGTCATCTTTTATCACGGCTGGCTGACAACGGCCTTCTTCGAAACACTACAAAGTTGTTAGAACGTTTGTTTTGTGACATGAGATGATAAAGAAACACTCAAAGCACATGTAGTTTGTTCATGGAAATCAGACAGACCAGAAGCAAATTACTCTCTCTCCTCTGGTTCCAGTACATTTTATTTTCAGTCCGTGGCTTTTGCATGCTCCCATTAGAATAGTTAACATAAAAACCGCTCAGAGGAAAAAAAATGCATTAGAAAATGGGAATATGGTATGTGTGTTTATGAGATGAAATAAACTCTTTGAATATCTTTTAACCACCATTTTCAATCTTAGAAGTTTGTTTTCAAGATTAAAAACCCTTTCGCAAATTTACATGGTTGTTTCTTGGTTAAATAGCGGGATTTTTTTAATCGCACAATACACGTTATTTTTTTACCTTTAGTTTATCCTGGATAGCCACATTGATATTGCCATTCGACTAGTCGTCTTTGAATTGTTTTGTTGTTAATCTACTCAATCATGGAGCTAACTCGAAAACATTAAGATAGACTGAAAGTTCTATTTCATTGGGTTTGACTTGCTTGGGCATCGAGCACAGATTCTTCCTCCAGCCAAGCGCTCTAGTGTGCTCGTTCATCATGCCACCATCACCGTCTCAACTACACATTTTTCTGTATATGATTTCATATTAATAATGATCTCAATCGTAATTCTCACCGGAAATTTTCTAACAATGTCAGGTTGATAATCATCTATATAATATAATATAATATAATAAATATAACCAAGCTCCGACTGAGCGCTCATAATCTACCAATAGAAACAGGGAGGTACAAATAACAGGAGAAGATACCATCTAACCTGAGATTTTGTGAGGATTGTAATATGAATTTGGTGGGGGATGAGTTTCACATTATAATGAAATGTAACAAATATAATGATTTGCGCAAAGATTTTTTTGACAAGATAAGTACCCTTAATATTAGGTTTTCTGAAATGGAGTACCAGGAAAAATTTATTTACATCATGAAATTGGAAACTGATGCATTGATTAAATTATTTTGTTCTTTTGTCCAAAACATAATTAATATTAGGGGGGAATTCTGAGTACTAAAAATATCAACCGGCAAACACTTTGAATTAATACACTCGCAATATTCTTACACAATAAGTTTACATGTGATGCCATTCTTCTCACTCTTCCTCTCTCCCGCCCTCTCTATTTTCGAACTTCTTTCCTCTTTATTTCCCTTTCCTCTCCCACTTTCCTTGTGTTTTCCTTGTCCTCTCTTGGACATCAGCTTTTTTTTTTTTTACTCATTGTTAAAATGAGTACCCGAATAATGCCTATGTTTATAGTGTATATTTTTATATATAAGTTGCTTTGTTATATTTTGTTTTGATTTTGTTTTGTTTGACAAAAAATACTATTTTGTCTTTGTTTATCTGTTTATGTATATATTTTCTTGTTTTGAACAAAATGTTGGCAATTGCCGGTGACGTTCTGTAATAAATTCAATTCAATTCACATTCACAATTCATCTAATCTATCCATTTCTATATTGTGGTAACAAACCTCGTCGACCAACTTATGGTGCTCAGATTTTTTCTTCTCGCTTCACCAATTTTGCCTTTCTTTATAATTTGGTTTGTTAGCTTACAGACTACTGATCACCACAACGCATTGCATGCATAGGCGGCGGAAGCGGGGGAGGGGGGGGGGGACGTGTCCCCCCTAAATTTACGTGTCCAACAAAAATTTGAGGAGGGGGGACGGTCCCCCCTTAAATTTGTTGTTGATGACCCTTTTTTTTTTTTTTTTTTTTTTTTTTTGGCTTGTCAATTTATTTTCGTACGTCCCCCCTAAAATTTTTGGGAACCTTTTTTGTTTTTATTTTTTGCTTGTCAAATTTTTTTTGGTTGTCCCCTCCTAAAATTTTTGGCTTCCGCCGCCAATGCATGGCTAAGAAAATTTCAGATTTTGACCATTTATTTTACATATTTCACATTATGTCCTCCAGACATGTGATGTGAATACTTTGCCATTACATATGTTATGCTCAAAAGAAAGCAAGATGCAATATGAAAGTTCATGGGGAAAATCGGACAATTTGTGTACACTGAAGCCGAATAAAAAGTTGTCCAAAAATATAACCTAATTTTGACCTATTTAACAAAATAACCTATTTTGACAAAACTTGTTATAAATTGCTCGTCTCATGTTACTCCTTCAAATAAGATTGCTTCTCTTCTTGGGTTTGGGTTTCCTTTTCTAACAAAAAATGTTTGTGAATGAAGTTCACAGACCATGCAGGCCTGCATGTAAAAATTGTTTCCTAAAAGCTTACATGCGTTCAGTGTCATTATTAGCTGCAGTGGCATTGACATGCTAAACGGTGAGCCCCGGGTAATTCTTGTATTTTTCCCCGACCGCTGACTGAATGTCAATAGTGAACTGGCTCAATTACACCAGGGACTTTCACTGACCTAGATAAATCATCGGAGGCTGAAGTCCTACCCCTCCCCCATATCGCCATGTGCTATGGGCTTCCAACAGAGAAACGTTGTATACGATCTTATTGCTTTCAATTTTCTCTCCCAACTTAACCTTTATCATTTTCAGTTAGATTCTTTCTTTCTTTTTTCTTTCTTTCTTTCTTTCTTTCTTTCTTTCTTTCTTTCTTTCTTTCTTTCTTTCTTGTTTTTCTTTTTTTATTCTTTCTTTCTTGTTTTTCTTTTTTTATTCTTTTTTTCTTTCTTTCTTGTTTTTCTTTCTTTTATTCTTTCTTTTATTCTTTCTTTCTTTTTTCTTTCTTTCTTTTATTCTTTCTTTCTTTTCTTTTTATTCTTTCTTCCTTTCCTTCTTCTTTCTTTCTTTCTTTCTTTCTTTCTTCTTTCTTTCTTCCTTTCTTTTTCCTTTTTTGTCTTTCTTTCTTCTTTTTTTCTTTCTTTCTTTCTTTCCTTCTTTCTCCTTTCTTTCTTCGTCCTTTCTTTCTTTTTTTTTTCTTTTTTTCTTTCTTTCTTTCTTTCTTTACTTTCTTTCTTTCTTTCTTTCTTTCTTTCTTTCTTTCTTCCTTCCTTCCTTCCTTCCTTTTTTCTTTCTTTCTTTCTTTCTTTCTTTCTTTCTTTCTTTCTTAATTAATATTTCATAATTATTTTTTAGTGATCTCACTTTTAAAGCATTGCTCCTTTATTTTACTTTTTAAAATCATTACATTTTATAGTTAATTGCATGTTACTTAACTTGCCATTTAGCTGCAAGATATTGTTCTACATGCACTTAGAAATATATATGTATGCCTACATAAAATAAAATGCCTAATGTAAAATGATATTGTTATTGTTATGCATTGTACATTGCCATAAGGCCCCTTCTGTTGAATGGGCTTCCTTGTTGTTTTTTTCACAGATAAATGAATAATTATTCCTTTCCTAATTTCTGTAAAGTCACCATCAAGAAATATTACAAGGCTTGATTCACATTTCACCAATATGGGATAAATGCCTTGAAAACATTGTGCTTACAAAAATAAGAAAACCAATAATAAACTACAGTAGAATGTTAATTGAGTACGAATTAGGTGATCTGTCTCTGATTCTCATGATAATAAATACGATCACTATGTTTATTCAGATCAATATGATCATCATGTTGAAAACTGAACTGTTAATCTGAAAAGAACGTGTTGATAACTCTTGAAAAATGGGAAATGAGAAAGTTGTGTGAATAGGACAACAGTATGATACATCCTGTATGAAAAAAGGAGATTTTACTCTCTTTTGTTGTGCATTTTTTCACATTTATACCTTGTAATGGTAAAAAGGGACCTTGTGCGAAATGGTGAAAGGAAAAGAAAAATAATAAAAAAAATGCTCACCCTTGGGTTCGAACCGGTGCTGAGCTACAGTATTCTCCACAGAGTTTACACATAAGCAAAATACGAGATTCTCAAACTTATTATTGCAAGTGAAATACGGACAAGATCCCGACATCTGATAGAAAAATGGAGGCAGCATTTACGATAGTTTAGAGTCTAAGCAACGAGATACTCAAAGCTCAGCGAAAGCTGACAGGAAATAGTGGAGATATATGGCTCACGAAAGAGAGGAATGTAGAATCCAATTTTGAGAAAAAAAGTCATTTCCCATAGAGATTGCATGCAAAGTTAGTTAAAATTACATGCCTCTATAAATTGCCATTTTTAGGGTAGTCCGTTTCTCAAAATGAAAAAAAGTGAAAAACGTGGAAAGAGTATGTCCTAAACTACAACATATAAAAAAATGGGCGAAAATTGACCAACATGTACAGAGTAAAAGGCAAATTTGCATTATTATGTGACGTCATGACACGCAAAATAAAAAATTTCGAGTTCCGACGCCATTCTGATGACGTCATTACATTATTGAGGGTCAAATTATACATTAAATTATATCTATGGTTCATACTCTATCCGAATATGAAAGAAAAATTGTGGTCAACGGACTTTCTGAGGAGCTATAATAATTTTGTATAAGCATGCACATGAAAGGTCTACGGCGAAAGCGCGTGCGCGCACGTGCTGTAAACTTTGATGGAGGCTTATTCCGTTATTACTTGCCGTAGAAGGTTGATCAAGGTATCACATTGCTCAGAATCATATTATCGATGCATTGATGTGAAAAAATTGCGATTCTATTTGAAAATTTTTGACGCGCGCAAAACCGCAAGTCGTGACGTTTACATGACCTTTGATCACATGGACAATTGACCCTTGACCTGAAGTTGATGTGATGTGAATATGATTGAATTGTAATAATTGATAATGGAGATATGATTGATAATGTTATTGTACAAAATGGCGTCTCGATGACGTCACGATGACCTTTCGACCTTGAACTTGTACATACAAATGACATGATCAGTATCCACTTATTGATAATATTTTGAAGGAAATTGATGATGTAGAATTTGAGATTTTGTGCAAAAAAGGAAAGGGCGAAAAAATAAATAAATAATAAAAAAAGGAAATTCGTACGAATTGATAGGATTAATTAATAGTTGACCTGTCAATTGACAGATCACCTAACAAGAGAATCACTTCATGCCTCTCTTGATGATAATGAATCAGATTTCATTTATTCTTTTCTTCATTTCTGTTTTAACAAATAAATACAAAAATATTGTGCTCATTGTTCATTTTAATTTCCTAAGGTTTTTAAGAGAAGAATTATTTAAGTGGTTTAGACTATAATGTTCACATATGAATGATATATATCACAATAACTCGGTTGGTATAGCGCCAAAAATTAATCATATATGGTTGGACAAAAAAGCGCAAAATTTGTAACCTTTACTGGGCAGCATACTGTCCAAACAACTGTTGGTTAAAATCTGTCCAAATTGGGTAACAAAATCTACTAATTGGGTAATAAATTTGCTCAATTGGATAACAATATATTTCACCAACATACATTACCCAAAAAAGTTGACAGTATGTTGCCCAACATTTTAAGTGTGTATAACCTAGGCCTTTAGTCAAACGTGAATTCCTTTTGCTACTCTACTCCACATTTTCGCAATGTGATCTCTGTCTCACTTCCTAATAAAATCACCCCAATCCAATATAGACTCCTGTACAAATTACCACATAAATTTTCCTGCACTACCACACCATACATAATCTGGAGTAGATTGGAAAACATTCTCAGGCATTAAGGCGTAATCACTGCGGAGCTCAGCGGGTGATATGTACCCCATGCGGTCGCTATTTGGTTCGGAGAATTCGCTCTAAGAATATTAACTTAGACGAGGATATAAACTGAAAATATGTGATATTCATTTTTATTTATGTAGGGTTGAACACCAAGTCATTGAGGATATAGGGATTGTGGTAACTGTATATGCGAAAAAATGCGAAAACATTAGGAATTAATCATTTAAAAGAAGACAGAGAATGTGAAGTTACATATTACAAATGCATTTACGTATGGATAAATCATGGAGTGTGTTAATATACCATAGATAAATAATAAACCAAGATACAAAGAATATGTGGGATGCTTCATCTCTCTATAGGTGAAGACCTATTTATATCTATCAGAAAAATCCTTGCCGTTATTCTAAAATACATCTCCGGTGTTCATTTGTATGGAAATTATGTGGTTTAGTTGCGGTACGAAACATCTGTTCATGAAACCTCTTTCAGAGGTGGATATTTCACAAGTTCTCTCCGTTAGCCAGTCAACCAACCACTGCTATCCAGGTTAGACGTATCTTGTCTTATATAGTAAATTCTTAGAGATTGGAATTCCTAATTTTGGTAAGTTTCGTCTCTTAAAGTAAATATTAGATATTTATTAATCAAACATAAGTGTCTGTAATGTAGGGCCTTTTAACACGTAAATCTTGAATCGCCATTGCAATGATGATTGCAGTCGTCTTTAGAATCATCGGCCTTTCACAGAGATAATTCATTTCGTAATTTGAGTGAAAACTAACTGGAATTCACCTCCGAAGTAGAATTTGAATTCGTGATTGCGATTAGCGTTTTTGATTCTAGCACTTGGTTTCCATACGTGCTAAAAAAAAAATCGTCATTAGCCTTATATTTGTACTGGAATCATCATTCAAATTACGATTTTTTTTACCGTGAGAAAGGGCGGTTAGTGAAAGCCAAGGCTGGTTCCATTTAGCATGCACCGGCGCAAAACCGGTTTAAATCTATTCACACCCTGTCTGTATGAATCCCTACATGTATACCACATGTACATTATGGAAGCAAACGAGGAGAAGCAACAACCATCTTGAAAAGGCGACATTTTCCTACAAAGGAGCACTTTACACTAACTAGGCCGGGGGGGGGGGGGTTCCCCTTTCGATTCTTCACGCGCTAATTCTAAATCGCCCAAAGGTTTAGCCCCGTCTTCTGACCTTTTTGAAGCCTTGGGCATCTTTGGAGACCACACTTGCGACGTGGTTCTAAAGTTAGTAACTCTTTAAATGTATGTCGGACCTATATTTGCTCAAAAAACTTTATTTTCATCTACAAATCCAATCCAAGTTCTCTTTTTTTGCGCCAAAATTGAAAAAAATGTAATTATTGTATTTGTTTTAAACTTCTACTCATATATGTAATTAATAACCCAAATAGTGTCAGTGACGATCGAAAAAACAATAATGAAACAAAAATCTAAACAAAGAAATTCATAAAACGAAAAACTAAGTAAGACATTTACTTATTTTATCTTATTTTTCCATATAAGATTCACATATTAGTCCATAAATGTGATTATTTGCTCATTATTCTTTTTTTATTAAGGGCGGAATTCTTGACTTCATGCATTAATTATGCATAAATTAGCATAATCAATGGAATCATACAGCTTTTAGCAAAAAAAGAATATATCATGCAGTTAATGCCATGGACGACGTGCGTGTCACGACCGGCCTGGCGACGACAAAGATCATAAGGTGGTGTGGGGGGGGGGGGGGTGGCTGGGGGCTGTGAGGCCCATTTAAGGATTTACAAACTATCAAAATAGCCCGGCCTCGTTAGAGTAAACCTGGGACATAATAAGGAAGACTGGGCAACAAGAAAGCCCATTACAAGACTTTATTTTTGAAGAGATGGGCCGATGCAAAGCAATGATGTGACAAATGTTTGTTTATTGGCGGCATTTCTTTTATAGGTTAAAAATCATAGCCCATTCTAGTCATCTGATCGATCTGTGTAGATGCAACGCAAGTGAAATAATATTTATTTTTATGGCGATGTTTAAGAAATTAGGTCCCTGTATGTTGATTTGAAGTAAAACACAATAAAACACACATCCACTCAACCAACACCACACTCGTTCACCAATCCCAAACACCCGCACCCATTTAGCTCACCCCATATTCGTTTTCCAACCCCAAACAAACATCCTCTGTTCTGCTCATACTAACACACACCTTTTTGTCGCTGCCTATGTGTAGGTTTTCTAGAAGATTTATCAAGAAAAACAAGAGGATCTGTGTGGTTGCAGAACTAGTAGGTCATTTGACTGCCTTTCTTTCAGGACGCTGGTAATCAAGTATTATTTAGCCTGCAGTATATACCAGGATCTTTAATTAACTCTTTCATTCTCGTAATCTCTCTTTGAATAAGATCTCTGTCAAAGCAGCAATAATGATGTGCTAATTGCATCCCCAGCCCCTTTTATCTGCCTCGGGGATGGTGACATTTTAGCGACATGCTGGTCATCGCTTTCGGGATTCGCGGGCTGGGGTTTGATTGAAGGATAAAGACTGAAAGAGTATTATTGATTGTAATGTTCAATGATTATAACATCCACCAGAAAATCAGAAATCCCTTGGTGTCAAAAACAAAATTGAAAGTCTACTTCATTATTGGAATTCCACTTACTACCACCACCATCACAACCACCGCCTCCATGGGCAAATCCAGGATTTTCCAAGGGGGGGGGGGAGTGTTCACTTTTTCACGAAGAAAAAATGACAGGCAAAAAAAAACAAAAAACAAAAACAAACGCAATTACCATGCATCATAAATCCTGTTGTGTTTATTTCAGTCACAATTTTTTTCTGTACTATTATAGGCCTCTAATGTGAATATAACCGTAACGTCGATAAACATTCTTTATTTTTTTTTTATATATTTATTCATTCATTTTTTTACAGTGCGTATAAAAAAGGTTACACTCTGAAAATTCCCTGGGAATTAAAACATATACATCATGTGGGTAATTCTTTCACATATAATCTTGGGTTTGGGTCTCATCTATCCAATGAAAGTAAAGGTTTTGACAGAATGTTACACTTAAGTGAGCACTGTCCATTTTTGTAAAGCTTGAAGAAAACTGTTTGCGCAGAAATGCTCATTTTCACGCTGTGTAAAGGGGAAAGAGCGAAATCAAACTTACCCTGCGAAACATTTTTCATACATTTCCCTTGCACTTTTAGTCAATTGAAATAAAACGGATACATTCTAGCAAATTTTAAGAATTTTGCCATCAAAATTGAAATTTCAACACTAAGTAAGCACAACCTTTACCCTTTTTGTGCCAGCTGGATCTTAGGACACAACTGAATCTGAACAAAAGCTTATATCAGACATCTTCGGCATTTTTTCTACAAAATTTGTATCATTTAAAGTGGGTTTATATTTCACTTTTCATTTAATATTTGTTTTCCACGCTTTTCCGAAGCTTGTCAATGATTAACAAAATAAAAATGAAGCCTAAACCATTTCATGTAAATCGCAGCTCAGTGTAAAGCAACTATCGTCAAGATGGTCTTGGTGTGTAGGGGAGTGGGGTGGGGCGCAATGCACCTTTCGAAGTGTTTTGGGCAAGGAAACAACTTAAAAAAGGTAAAAGATATTATCAAATATATTTTACTAACTAAATTCCACGTATTCTTCATGATTAAGGTCTACTTTTATTCGCATAACTATTTAAAAGTTCTGCGCAAATCACTAACTTTTCAAAAGTAAGTGGTGCTCAATCAAGCGAAAATATTTTTGACAGTTATATCGTCATTTGCTTAAATGGATCTGTACAAATGTTGAAATGTGGAAAAATCTTCAGAATATTAAAAATATATAAATTTACAGGATTTTTTCTAAGTGTAAACTTTTTTTGATACGCACTGTATTGTACCTTGTACAAGGATAAGAGGAATCAGTCATTACACCATAATAACATGAATAGCATAAAAATGCCAGGAAAATGAGCAATTAATTATCTCTAAATGTCTAACAATCAAATTGGGAAAATTCAGAATCAGAATTAGTGAATAAGTGTCATGTCAGTCCACTGTGGCTCACTCTTTGCACTACAGATCACGTATGCTAAAATCAGTGTCAATTTACTCATTGTAAGGATAACATCTTTGTATTTCCTTGAACGGACGCGGTGAAGAATTGTCTCTAGTAACCACCATTTTATTTCCGACTTCAAAACATATCAGACGTGACTCTTGATTCTTGATATGATGTCCCTATTCAATTGAACGTACCTCACTTCCTTTCGCTCTCTCGCCTTACGAGTATTAGATTCAAAAGAGATTGGCGTTGATGAGTATCTGCTAATCAAGTCTTCATATGTGGACATTTCTAGTTACCATCAAGAAAAACAATAAACAACGACACAATTTCTTTACTGTTTGCATTCGATTTTGTTGCCAATATCCGGAAGACTTGGAAGACTCATTCCATTATACATGTATGATTATAAAGACCCTCTGTAAATCTAGGAACTGACCACGCCATATCGGGTACCTCGGAAGATTTCTAGTTTTGGCGTTGATGAGAATCTGTTAATCTCTGTATGAGTGATAAAACCCCGAGACAAGACATGTGCGGTCTCCTCGATGACGTCATGCGCAGACGGGTTGACGTCAAATGCGCAGACAGATATCAAATTAATGACTATGATCAGGCAACGCTGTCTAATGATTGATTGCAAAGTTTTGCTGTCGCTGTTGTTGTTTGAACTACCAAGCTGATAAGAAGTTACTTCTACCAAAAAAAAAAAAAAGAAAAAGATAAGACAACCCCTTGTTAAGAAACTTTAAAGATAGATACCGGTTGTGGTAACGATCTCAAAATGAGTTCGAATAGAATTCAATGAAACTACCACCAAAGTGTTTGTATGTATGAATTAAAAAAATATGTGCCAAATAGTTCTTGAAGAAAATGCGTCATTGCTGAGAAATCTAGGAAAACTAGGACGGAATTCCATGATATGTCGGGTATTTTTCGAAGATACATTATACACTGTCCCATGTATGTTTTTTGTGTTGTAATTATCAATTTCGAGCCAAGATTTCATGATCTTACAAAGATAAGTTTACTTGAATGTACCAGATCTAGATGTATGAAACTATTTTTACAATTAACCTTCAATTAAAATACTTTAGAAATAACAGAAAAAATTGATTGATGCAACTACTGTCTTTTACCTTTAAAGACAAACGTCCAAATCTGCAACTAAATGAATGGTGTAAGGAAAGATTGTTTTGTTTCAGTTATTGAACGATACTTTTGTTTTAATGTACCCCAATTATAAATATAGTCATACCAAACCCATTTCAGACTCCTGTAAAGATGATTTTTTTTCAACCATACAAACACTTTCAGCAGGACTTATTTACATCAGATAAATTCCAGTAGTAGAAAATATTTCATAATGAGTTTGTACACTATAATGACCACCAAGATGTCAGTATAGATAGACAAAAATCCAAAGCATTTTTGAAGAAACTGTGTAATTGCTGAGAAATCACAAGTTTGGAATTTGAGCACAACGTCGGGTCATTTTCCAAGCAATAATGAAGCACTCTCCCATATGTTATGTATGTTCGTAAGCTTCATTTCTTTTCCAGCTTAGATTTCACTTATTCACAAAGTTCAGTTTATTTATTAAAATGTACATGCTGTATGAGATCTATATATACGATGATATAGTTAAGATTAATCTGATTTTATGACTTTCTCCTGAAATAGTGTAATTACTTTCATTATGAAGGGGCATAATAAAACGTAAAAGCGATTGTTATGTAATATGAACTGCAAGTTACTAGAGAGAGTGGCAGTTCATACCTAGATGCTCCATAAAATAGACAAAGACCTAATCAAAGTTAATACCTACAAAGCAATCTTTGTTCATTAAATGCATTGACTTGGTTTCGAATCCAACATCCCCCCACATTCCCTGTCTTTCTTTACACACAGCAGTACATGTTTCTATATAACTTCAATAATCTTAATTAATTCAAAAAGCAAACAGGGAATCAAGAACACATTAATCTATTCATAGATCTTTCATAATTTGTGTAAATATGGATAGGTTCTTCCTAATACACCTGTTGTATGGAAAGGATTAGGTGATAAGTTTAAAGAATGACAGACCTTTGATAAGAATATGACATCTGATATGTTCTCATAGTTTGCTCGTTCATAAATATATATTTTGTCGGTAAGATGCAAATAAATGAGTTGAAGATATTTTGGTGCCCTTATTCCGATTCAACGGAGGTTCAGGAGACTTTGTCGTAAGTAGAGATTCAATTTTAAGGGTTTTTTCACATTAATTAGTATTCTCCATATAGATGAAGAAGTAATTCATCTTAAGAAAACAAAATCTAGCTACCAGTAAAAATAATACATGCAATTACGAAACGTCGAGATGAAATAAAAAATTATAGCAAAAGTGAATGTTAAAGAGAATATCGATTTTAGGGAAAGAGGTCAAGAAGAAATTAAAAAGGAGGAAAGATAAAGGAAATGATATATCTTGATCTGGATGTGATATAGGTATAATGCCATAGGTTAGGAGAGGGCGGAGGTGAGTTTAGTCGAAACGTATATGTAGGTGGCTCTTTTCGATTTTGGCTTTAAACACCTCTGGTGTTTTACTTTAGTCAGAAATTTATCAACAGGATGGGCAGGAACCAACCCCTCGACCACTTTGAAGTAGGATGTAAGTTTCAGGACTTGGCGTCTTGAGGCAAGAGTAGACAGGTTGAGATTCTCTCTCATCTTGGTAATCGAACCCGGTTCTCGAAAGCTGTAGTCCCAATGAAACGTATTGCTCCACGCCGTGATTTCTTCAGACATAAAGGAGAAGAAATATTTTTTTCACACATGATTCTTATATTTGCAATCTGCAGTTTATTGTTTACTTGTGGGTCATTCTTGTTTTCCCCCTTCATTCATTTTTCCTCTTTATCTTTTGCTACACCCCCTCTCTATTCTCACCTGTTAACATGCTCACTCTTGCCATTCTTGCTCCCCTTTCTTGCTCCTCACCTGCTTATTTATATATATATACAAATTAAATCTTATTACATGCAACTCCTAATTTATACTATTATTGCATTTTAAACATAATGTATATATATTTTTTCTTCTTTATTGGTCACTACATGTTATGTATTTATTTATTTCTTTATTATGTATTTTTTATAATGTAAACTCACATTGTTAGTCCTCGGACTTTTTGATGAGTATTGCTTAATAAGACCGAATTGAATCTGAATTTGAATAAAAAACGTAAAACGATCAGATAGAGTTCGATCTCATGGAGAAAAAATTGTAATGTCATGTTGTTGTGCCTTTGAAAATACATCATTTTTAAATTTTATATAATTTTTGTCAGTAAATTAAAAGGCTTTTATAGGAGGAAATTATAATTTGTTTAACAAATTTTCGGCATTACTCCTATTTTCATGACAGATCGAGCATACTGATCTTAAACAAATAGGAGTAATGCCGAAAATTTGTTAAACAAATTATAATTTCCTCCTATAAAAGCCTCTTAATTTACTATCTATTGTCCACGGCGGACGGCATTTGAATATTAATGAGTCAGAAAGAAGAGGATCGAGGGTATTTGAATTCCATTTCATCGTGGCTTAACCGTGAACCAGAATAGCCTGGTGGTTGAGTCGCTGCCCGGAAAGCAGTAGATGGCAGGTTCGAATCATATTACCCCCTCTTTCGAAAATTTTCCTTTTACATTTCTGTCCTGTATTATTTTCAGATGAACAATTAATAGAGGGTCAAGAGGCAGTCACTTTTAACTGCTGTTCGGATGTTGTCGATTCATATTATGTACTTCAAACCAGACAACAGGCAGTTTAAGATAACAATCGAACGATATTAATATCAGAATGAAATCAAGAAATAAAAATCAAACAAACCTCATACAATATGTTACATGATATCTACCCTGTCTACGCATGGTAATATCATGCTTTCATCGTAACTTCTGTAAGGTAAAAGAAAGTAGCTGCTACGAACAATTTCTTCATGAGAAAGACTTTAAAATCCATGTTAAATACCACCATATTATCATATATCTAGCTCCGGTACATTGAAATAAACTTATCTTTCTGAAATCAAATCAAATTTTAGCCGAAAACCGATAATTCTGATGATCAGTAACACAAAAGAACAGTGTATTACTATTGTTAAGAAAAATACCCCCAATTTCGTGCTTATTAATTTTTTTGCGCGTTTCTCAGGAAATGCATTCCCCCCAGAGCTATCTGACACATATTCCTTTATTTATACATACAAACACTTGGTTGGTCATTTCATTTTTATTTATTCGAGCTCATTTTGAGGTCGCTACCACAACGGGTATTTATCTTTAAAAGAAATTGTGTTGTATTTCACTATTTGGTATCATTTTGTAATCCAGTTGTCATTTAAGTGTGATTCCCTTTATGTATTAATGATTTATTTTTTTCATGTTTTAAAATGCTTTCCTTATTTTATTGAACCAATTGTTATTTCGACACTACACCGTGTACACAGGGTATTAATATGCCGTTGGATTTCCAATATTCACATTTTCACGACCAGCTTTGTTTTACCTTTAATTTCGGTTTACATTAGATATCAATCATGACAATGAAAGTTATCATATGATTTTTTTATATTTGCACTCAAAACCTTTCTCCTATATTCAGTCATTATATAAGCATCTTCTTCTGTTCTAAAAGCTATGCATGCACATTATTTATCCTTTGACATGACAAACACCGCGAAACATAAAATTAACAACAGCTTAGTCTCTGGTTCACACAAAACGTTACAATAAATTGTGAATATAAATTGTGTCTTCTGATAAGGGACCAGGACTAAAATGATCTAAGAATATTATAGTAGGAAGGAATGGGGGAGGGTCAGAGTGTCGCGAGGCCTATTTTCTTTGGATATTCATTACCTCATCTGCTTCGCATCATGATACGTGGTGTAGAGTTCCCCAGGACCCACAGAGGGATGTCATTCTGTATTACAGAAGATGTGATCATGATGTCATCAGATAGATGAGTGAGAAACATAAAGATAGATAGAGAGATAGGGAGGGAATGGGTGAGTGCGAGAAATCTGAAGGCCATTGCAATGACGTCATAAAGGTCAGAGTGTCAAGTGCGCTCTGTTTGATCACCATCTTTGATTGTAGATCCTCAAATACATTACCGGGTGCCGTCTTAAAAGAATACATGACTGATGCTTAGGGTTAATTGTATACAAGCAGAAGAGCCTACTGGTATGTCAGAAACGTGTTTTCACACAGGCATCATGTTGATGTCGCAGGTTAAAATCCATGTCAATGGTTAGGTTTTATCTTTACTAACTATAGTTCCCGGATGGATGAAAAGCTTACAATAAATAAAAAAAGGCGCCACCCTTCTCCCAAGGCATTCCCAAGCTTTGTAAATAAATGTAGGTCTAAAGGGTTCATTGAATCGCTGATATATAAGAAAAAAATACCTTACCCAGAGATGGCGATCAAATTCTCCATATTTTAAGATCAAGGTCATTTGTTTTTTTCGGTCACTTATTCACCCTAGTCCAAAAACTCTCTATCGATCAATCACTGTCAATTATGTCTGGCATTTATTGCAAAATGGAAAAGGAGGGTGATATATTGCCCTCATATCCAAAACAATGTAAATTGCGGCAAGTGAAGAAACACTCTCTCAAATTGATGGATTCGAGTTTCATTTTTTCTTGATCTACTTTTTTTTAGCTTGTACAACTTTCTGACCAAAAAGAAAGATTTTTTTTAATTAATAGTAATGCAATTACCATAGAAGTGAAATCCTTTGGGCTTTATTTCATTATAACTTTGATTTTTATAAGAAATTGAGCATGGTAATTTTCAGGTATAGTTGTTTCCCAACTACTGCATCGATAGCTTAACCAATATATAAAATGACATTCAAAGACTTCATATCCCAGCTTTCTACATATTTTCTCATGTTCTATTTATACATGGTATGATATACATTGTCAAGCTCATACTTTATTTGCTTAATATACCGGGGTAAAAAGCTAGCTTAAAGAAACGCAGTGAACCAACGTAAAAATATCTACTCATAGCATAATTGCTTAGAATTTATGAGGCGATCCCCCGACAAATGATAGAGGAAATAGGTGAACAAATTAGCTGGTGGAAAATGAGAAAATATTAACGATGACTAAGAACACGAAACGGAAGAAGAATAAGGAGAAAAAATGATAAGAAGGAGGTGTAGATGTATTGTCATATGGAGCCATCTGAAGCCGAGTTAATTTATAGAGAGATACAACGCTTAACGCTAATTTGTTTTGACCAAAAACTCAAAGATGGAAAGAGTAAATATAATGTGTCATTACCATGATTCTCGTGACTTACATCAAATGCATCACCAATAATGTTTTGTTAATATGCAGGCATACTGTTTTTAACTTTCGTCTTGAAATGTGAAGAAATCTAAACGGAATAAAACCATGCTGAAAAAAAGTCATCATATGTATGATTATTATTTCTCTATGCGATATTTCCCTCATTCAAGTTTCGATCCTCCAGCTAGAATAGGATAACTATACAGAAGTAGTCGTACGTTTTAAACAAGAACAGACTTCCTCTGCATTTTAAGGGTTGAAGTATGGACAATGAATGATCTTAGGACAATCAAACTTGGTGATTCCCTTAATTTTATTACACGCTTTACGAGTTAATTGAGGAGAGCTGGCCAACGCTATAGGGAAAGGTCGACAGTGACGGAAATAGTGCAGAACTGTCCACGTGCTTGCACATATCAAGTCTGTGTCTGGATATAAATATCTACACGGACAGACATCCCTAGTGCTCAAGCACTTGGACGCGAGCCGACATTAAAGCATGAGGACTCCAGTAGAATGTCCTCTCTATTATCTTTGGCATTACCTTCCGTTACTGATATCATAAGGCTGTTCCCATTGAAAGTTGTGTCAGATTCATAACCTTACATCGGCACGTTGTTATAAATTTGAAGCCCAGCGTATACGTTGGTCCATCCATGGTCTGTGGAAAAAACGTTAATGATGCATTTAAGAAGTGATTGTTGAAATTTGATTGTTCTACCTCTCAATGTGTTCTTCAGGTTTAATTTTAATATCTATGAAGACGTTCCCTCAAGATCACCGCTAATCAGTATATGACGTGTACACTGAGGGAAAATAGGGGATGAGAAATACGAGAAACTGCATGTAGCTATCATGTCATAACGATACTTGATGCAATTCAGAACGCTATGTTTACGATAGTTTTTGTTAGTCTCTCGTCTCAATGACACATTTTGTTTTTGTTTATCTGTTTATATCCCTTAAATTGTATATTTGTTTTGTATTATTTTTTACTTCTTGTTTTGCACAAAATATTGGCAAATGCCAGTGACGTTCTAATAAATTCAATTCAATTTACATAATGTTTGTTCCAAGGATCATGAGGATGAAAAAAAAGATATAAAAATTTTGGATTTACCTTAAATTACATATGGTTCACCCGTGCAGAGATCAGAGAGAATTAGATTTGGATTACGAATACGAAATGTCAGTAGGGTTAACCACACGTATCAAATTGATATCAAATACCCATCCTAAATTACCCCTCCTTGACTTCATGGCCGACTATAGAGCGGGCAAACGACTTGGATTAACGGAATATGGGTCACTTCTTACCCTATACACACTATCAACATTTGCCATTTCATATTCAGAGTAAGAATCAGGCTTTCCTTCGACGTCATCGGGAGGAAGAGACGAAACATCTAAAATTTGGGGTATTTTCCTTTGGATAGGAAGAGATCAACAAGGGAGTTCTAAAATACGAACGAAATTGAATGATTACTAGAATGATCATAAAAGCACTGCAGAATAATGTAAAGACATTGTTACCTGAGTAGTCTTAAGGATTTCATCATTTTGTTTTTCTTTAGCAAGTATCTGGAATGGCATTACTAAGGTTTGAATAAGTCATGTAATATTTGATATTTATTCCTTTTTTCTGTACATCTCTAGACGGATGTGTTACATTTTCTTGTTAACTGCATTCTTGCTCTTATAGTCAAGAAACTATATATCTTATAATTTAGCAACAGTTCTCAATAGTTTTCAATTGTCTTTGTAACCCTAATACTGACGAATCAAGCATCCTTGTAAAATGAAATGTGACGTTTGGGTCGACAGCTGATGACATTTTGAAAGCGTTCCCGCTTAAAACGTCATCCTATTTAATCGAATAAGCACATGACAAGCAGACGACAAAGCTTTCTAGCAATGCAACTTAAGGTTCGCGCCAATTTGTCCATAGCAAGGCTTATACACTTGATGGGGCTTTGAGGTGCCTGTTTCGTACGAAGAATAATTGATTATTGAATATCATGAAAATTATACTTGCATATCTCATGAATATCAAGAGTTAATGTAAACACTTGTAAAGAGGGGAATTATAAAAATTATGATAACAATGAATAATTTGAAGCATATAGACTTGGGTTGAGATTGTTAAACGGGACGAGATGGGGTGAACCTAAATTATTTTGGCCTCTAAATGTATGTGTTTTGTTTCAGATATTTATCATGTTTATGAGAAAATCAGGCAACTGAAGAGAAAATATAGCTCTCCCATGTTTCAAATACGGTTAGGTCTGGTTAATTGGGATGACCCTGACAATTATTGTTAGAGTCTGATGAATATATGTTTTGAAACCGCAGGCAATCATGTTCTTAAAGCGATTCCGACACCATCAATTTATTGAAAGCGGTTTGAAATGACCCCCGAAACACGTGGTCTATCCCTGATGACGTCACAACGATCAACTTCAATCAGCGCGCGCCCTGTCTTCCCGGTGATGCGTTCCAGGGACTAGTGAAATAGTCGTCATCCAGGTCAGGGGTACTATCAGAGAAGAGTAAAGAGAGGGCGAGGGAGGGAGGGGGGGGGGGGGGGGAGATGACCATTGTTTGAGAAACAGAAAAATATAGCATCCACAATGCATAATGGGAATTAGATGCCATGATAGAAGTCAAGTGTTAGATTATATGAAAAATGCGAGGCGTTAAGTTAATAGATAGTATACGTAAACCTATTATTTTTTTGTATATATATAGTAAAACAAGGAGAGCGTGATTGGGAGGGAGCGAAACAGGAAGAAAGTGAGAGGGGCAGGGTATATTGCGAGACAGTGAGATATATGGTAAATAAAAAGTGTGACAGATGGGTAAGGGGAGAAAATGAAAAATAGACTATAATAGACTATAAGGAGGGGGGGAGGGGAAGGAAAGACAGACAAAATTATCTTCTTGAGATGTGAATGTATTATACATACTGTCTATCCCGTGGACATGTAGAAATAATAGGAATTACTTCTATGATTACCACTAAAGATTATGTAGATTGATCATGTATAAACTTATTGCAGCAATTGCACACATAAATACTCCCATTACACATTCAATTACAAAATTATGGGTTCTTACATCGCAAGAATATAGATTAGGGTAATAGAATATAGATTAGGGTAAATAGACTTAAAATATAGATAGGGTAAATACACTTAGAACATAGATTAGGTTAATAGACTTAGAATATAGATTAGGTTTATAGACTTAAAATATAGATTTAGGTCAGAGCTTACTAACTTCTTGAAACTTCAAAGAAAGATATACTAGATTGTTTCTTTATTTTATTATTAAGAAACTAAGTAACCCCGGATGTAAAAAAAACCCCAAATTTTTTGAAATAATAGTTCATGGACAATTCTTTCATCTGAAAATCGATTTTATCTCCAAGAATATTCGATTTTTTTAGTTAACGTTGACATGATTGAATAATGCCAATAAGATCTTATTTAGATGTGAAACTGTTTTGGCAGATGAACAATGTTTGGATTGCCGGGGTTAGTTGGGACGGAAATACAAATATGAATGGTCAAGATAGGTATTCTTCAAAAAAAATTCTGCAGCCAGTCTAGTGTGTCATGAGATTTTATAATTGATCCTGTTTGTGGGCAATGAAGATGCATGGAGAGGCATTTGATTATCTGCTTTAAGACCGGAAGACCGGACGCAGTAGGAAGAAGGTCATGAACCCGGGAACTGGTAAATCACTGGTCATTAACCTTATGCCCTTGACTGACCATTTATTAACTCCTTGGATGACGTGCGATAGAAGATAACCAATCGAAATACAGAAATGTGTGGAATCATAGTCTCATCCGTTCAGACTTTAAGAACAATGTATTGAAATCTTACTTTATAATCGTTGTTACGAATTGAACCAAAGATATTGTTATTCTCTATGATTGTTCATGAACTGTATCTATCAATTATATTAAACATTCTATATTCAACATCTGATATTTTAAGAACAGATAGAGAACTATGTCCCCAAATCATATCATTCGAATGGAATCTCACACAGGGCATGAATAAGCCAAAATTTTGAGGGAGTCAGATATCACGGATGGAGCAAAATTCTAAAATTAATTATATGAACGAGCGATGCGAGCCAGGACATGCTCGCGGAGCGTTGTGTCCCAGTGGATAAGTCTTCTGACTTTGATACATAGGGTCGTGGGTTCGAATTCCAGCCATTTCAGCAAGAAATTTATCCACACTGTGCTGTTCCCAACCCAGGTGAGGTGAATGGGTACCCGGTAGGGAGAAGTTCCATGAGTGCTTGAGCGTCTAGGCAACCCAGCTAAAGCCGGGTAATATTAATAGAATGGCCAGCTGGCATAACAGTTCTAACAACTGAAGTGGCTTCCTATATAGGTAAATATACCTATATCATTATTATTATTAAAAAATACCTTTTAAAAACAAGAATTAAGTTTTTAATAGTTATTTTAAATAATATTTTGAAAATAATATATCATTTCACTTATTTCAATGTTTTTAATCAGAACACTGTTCGAACAGAAGGTTTTAATATGCTTAGAATTTTTTTTTGTTTTCAAAGGGGGCGTAAACCTTCCTATTTTATATGAACTGGGGCAGTCTCTAATGTTTTTCTTGATATTTTAGACACTATCATTGGATCGGATATAGATGGTTATGCTCCGGTTTACTCATTCATTTCAATCTCTCGATCCTCACTTGTATACATGTAAAATATGACAAATGTCATTATAATGTCATCAACGTTAGACTCCTCTGCTATATTCTGAATTAATTGCATTGCTTGTATGTCATAGCACTCCTCGAGCAAAAAGAAAGTTCGTTCTGGGTCGCAGGGTCAATGAAAAGTCTCGCTCGCCCGTGATGATTTTGGGATGGATACAAAATGAGGAAAAGGCAGCCATGCGATACTGGTTTAGTAATATTGTAATCATTATATACTGCTGGGTATCTTAGCATGGTTAGTACGTGGTATAGTCAACAGAATATGCTGTTGCAAAAACGTTATACTTGTAAATTGCTTAAAGGTGTTGAACAGAAATGAGGTCATCCGGTTACACCTTTTCCAGTCTATGGTGATCAGTTACAAACGCCAAATACACCGGAGAGGTGTGTTTGTGAGCTTGTAGATAACATATATAAATAAAGGGGAGTGATGATGATGATATATATATATATATTATATATATAAAATTATTGAGAAAGGGAATGAGAGAGAGAGAAAGAGATACATTCATATTACTGGCGTTATGAGGACATTCACTTGTTATTAATACCGGAATATTAATGGCTTTAGTGCAGGCCTTTACGGTGTAGCAAAGTTCCGTCGGACTTCGTTCAATAAAACATTGTGACGTATACATAATATAGATTTGATCATAGCAAGCGCCAAGTGATCCTTACGTGAGCCCCCAACCAACGAAATTCACTGGGTCTTGACTTAGACTTTCTTGAAAAGTAGATTCACCCATATTATGGAGACTGATTGTTGGGCGAGGAAGAATGATTGGGATGAATGAATCAATGCAGATGAATATCATAAACAACCCCATTAATCTATCTTTATTTAGAACACTATTTAATTAATCTACAATAGCATGATAATAATACGCTGGGATCAAGTTTTAATGAAATCTGTGTGTATTCCTTTCATACATTTGAAAGTTCAGTTCTCCCAGAGATTAAGTTGATTTAATGTTGACGATGTATTAAGCCAGATTTATACATTGAATTTACTTCATGATCTCTGAAATACTTTTTTTTTGTATATACATAAAGAATTTAAGCTTTCTATAAATACTTTGTATGATTTATGGGAATGATGTCTAGAAAACTAGAGGCGAGAGATTTTTTAAATCACAAAGCAAATTAATAAAGTACCATGCATATGATAAGGTACGAAGAACGCATCCATTTATTTTATTGGCTAAATCGTCACTATACAGGTCTGCTCATTTTTCTATGACGTTGCAATCTACATTGGTGTTGATGCTTATTTATTTTTTTCTAAAGTCTAATTTGTTAGACATTTTCACACATTATATCATTTGCAGTCATGAAACACAATGGTAGCCGATCTAAGCAATTGTAAAAGCGTTCTGATTAAATGCGTTTCAGTCTAATTAATCATGTGAATAGGGTTAGAGATGAAAATTCATTTTTTCTGTGCTATGTTAAAATCTGCAGTTCCTTTGAAAATTAAATTTTTAAAGAAAAGGGGAAATGTCTTCCCCATACCGCTCCCCTCCTACTGATTAATAGTGGCTCACAGCATGTTACACACCGACGGCGACGGTTTGTCATTATACCAAGAGGCGAGATCGAGTCAAGTACGAGGTATTTTACTCACCCCTCTCTCTCTCTCTTCTATTCCTCTCTCTCCTCTTCCTTCTCCTTTCTAACCATCTTCTTTTGATATCTGGACCGCATTGCAAGTAAGGCTATCGATAACAGCCAGTGTAAACCGAGCGATTGCTCACTTGATTTGCTTGCATATCCGGCACTGGGATCGCTTCTTGAAATTTTCCTCCAGTGGTGTCCAAAAAGGAAGCTGTATCTATTCAGTCATCGTGTGAGTTTGCTGCAGTTCATACGTGTATTGCTTTAGTCTTACAACCAACCAGCATTGCCAAATAGTTCTGCCATATTTACTTATATTTGAACACTGCAATTTGCGTTATGTGCCGATGACATTAATTATTTAGTTGACATGTCGAAAATAATAGAGATGTTCCAGGGTCATTGTTTACTGGATTTTAATTTCTACTCGTGTGGCTGGAAATCTAAAACATCATAGGTAAGATATGGACATCTTTGTAATAGTTATTTTCATGTAATGATTAAATATACATGTATATTTATTTGCTTACCACATTATTTGGATCACACATGGTCTAGATCACAATGGTAAGAATTATTCAACGGCGATATATTTCCAACCACCCAAGGCATGGTGAAGGATTACATGACACGATAATTACGTTGAATGACCTATATATTTACTCATGTTATAGTAAACAGAATGAACCAAAGCCTGGTAAAATAAGCCTATTCAGTGAGAAGTAAGTTGTATGACATTACAACTAATATACTAGAGACACACTTTATACGAATTACTTGGCAAATAAACAAGTTATCGGAATAAGATATATCTGTATGAGGAAAATGTATTCCTGTTTTCGTAACAATTAGGTATATTAATATACAGGTGTCAAATGACGGTACAATACTAGATTATGTTTCATCTTATTTATATATTCATCAATGGTGGAAATATATCCTATTCTGGTAAAATCCCAGTTATTATGTTTATAGAATAAATTTTGTTACCTTTAATATTATAAAAAAAAAAAATTATTCTGTTAATTTGCTGTTCGAGACATTAATAGTATGCCGCATTTAGGTCCTTTGTGGCGATGTTTTTGTAAACACATTTATATTACGCCATTCATGCCATCAGGTCATCCCAAATTTACATAAAGCTTTATCTGTAGAAGACATACATTACTCTATGAAAGCAATCTTCATCACGAGGATTTGAGCTTTAAGATAGCAGACATATTTACAATGCTATCAATTCCTCAACCAACATTGTCAAGTTTCACATGCACACAATCGTTTATTTATCCCAATTTATTCGGAAACACGCACCAGGCAAGCAAGGCATGGTATCAACATCGATCCAAAGCTCTAACATGACAATACTTATCAGTATTGTAGAGCCAAGTACTCTGATACTATGAACTTAAAGAGACAGATGACATAATTTAAAACAACAACATATTGCTTAACAACTTTGTGGCTATGTCACTGGTTTGCCAAATTACACACAAGTACACATAATGTATACGTTTTGAAGTGATCAACTGATTCATACTTTGTAAATATTCAGACGGGAACTTGGCTTAGTAACATTCTAAGCGCCGTTAAGTCGTAACAAAACTACCAAAGTTCTATACAATAAGTTTATTGTTTGTTGTTTAGTATCAAGTTTAAACCATTTTGCATAAGATAATTTATTATGCAACCTCATTGCCACTAGCAGCCCGCTGCTAGCAACTTACCTACCACTTCCATGCCACTAGCTAGCCTCGATTCATTCATGTTGCCAACTCGAACGACCACAACTTTGTAAATATGCACGCGCATGCGTACTCTCATTCCGAAGACACATGTCATGAATATTCATATTGGGGTCCGGAAATGCGGTGGGAAAAATAATTGGAAAAAAAGTGGGGAACAATAAGAATAATGTATTAATAACTGGCCTACTTAATGGATTCCAAGATCTAAAGTGAAAAATGTATAACCAGAGGCAAATTGGAATATGATATTGATTTATCAATTTCTTGAAACTCAGACTAGACTAGATTTAAATCTAGATATATGCATTTTCTGAAGTATAACCCTCATTCATATTTCGAGAAGCATGAAATTGGAATATTAGGACACAGGAGACATACATCCTACATCTGTATGTAAAACTAGCCCCACCTTTTCAGCAGAAAAGGCATTCCTTACCATTTCTGATCGATTAAATCAATCCTAACATTACAAAAAATGACCAACCCACATGTTAAATTCTAAATAGTAATTACTTATTACCATTAATATGTACCGCAACAAGTTTTTGATATTATTTTTTGGGGATTTTATATATTGATAACAATCCATTTCATGCAACGAAAAATACAGTTTCTGTAAATATATACACAACAAAAACGTAAGTCCCCCTTTAATCAAACATCCATAAATTCCGAACCACTGGGAGTTCTGAATATAATCTTACATGAGCGTATAGGTAATTGTATAAGCTACACTCTGAGTTATTGTTACGGACGTATTATATGTCATGCTTCAGTGAGCACCGCCAGAAGGCAAAATTGTCACTTTTTAAAAGTCACAAGCCAAATATCATGACTTTGACTCCACTTTGTTTGAACGAATTCCATCTCCTCATATAAAAAAAAATCATCAGAATACTTTTTACTTTCTAAAAGACGATACACTATTTCACGGTTGAAACACAGGTCAAAATTTGCTATAATTGGATGTTTACACATGTCTGTCGATAAAAATAATCAAATCTGATGACATTTATTTTTGGGAGGAGTATCTTAAACAATATTCATAATTTCACGTTTCAATAAACATTTAATGAAAACCAAAATGCGATTTTAAAACATCATAGGTAAGTATTGTTTTATTTTGGGAACTGAAATTGTCTTATCCACTTGTTTGTGTATGAACAATTAACATGCTTCAATGATTCAAATGCGTTTAATTAAACATTCAAGCTTGAATGAACATGTGGGATGTGAATAGCATTTTTTGCGTTATAGGAAAAAATGCAATTGTTAAAGACCTGGTCACACCGCCCGAGCGTTGTTGGAGCGGTCGTGGAGCGGAGAGAAAAAAAATCATCACCGCTCGCTACCGTTCACCGTTTTCGATTTCGATTGTTATTTTTTTTGTTTCGATTTTTCCCCCAATTTTGTGAGCGAAATTCGACCCTCTCTCCCTACCGCTCCACGACCGCTCCAACAACGCTCGGGCGGTGTGACCAGGCCTTAACTATGGATATCTGTCACAAACCTTTTTGCATACTTCATTTGATTTTATTTTTATGAAAATTGCGATTTTTAAATGCTTCAGGGAGCACGCAATATTCGAAAATTATGCAACTAAGAAGAAAGTTCAATGCCTTGGCCCCACTCTGTGCCGTATCGAATGATTATTTTGGTGTGCGCGCCTTTTGGGTAATTTTACTCTTAAGCCATGTGCGAAGTTTCATGAAAGAACTGTTGGCAGAAGTAACAAAAACCGTCCATTAAACAAACCCTCATTTACTTAAATGAAAAATGAAAATTTTGATTTCTTCTCCCATAGACATTGTGGGTGCATATGTTTAAGAATAATTAACCCCTCATTAAAAAAATGGTTAAATTTTTTTTTTCAAACTGTCTTTTGCAATGGCATTTGGCAGTAACGTTGATCAACCTATTGGCAGAGTTCTGTGCAAAAGTGAAATCGATTTGTTTATTTATGGATGAGTGAGCACGCATTAAAGGGGGGGGGGGGTGGCATTTTTTCAATGTCACAGACTCATTGTAAAGGGGTTATAAAGTGAACAATGGGGGCAAATTCAGTTTCAAATGTGACGTTATTGATTATTTTTTAATCATCCAACATTTTTATCACCACTTTCATGGTTAAGATAGCACACTTAAAATCCTATAGGAATTAATAATCGTTACATTGCATAATGCCTTTTTCCTAACAATTTCTCAGGATCAGTTGAATTTATGGACGAATCAATGATGGATCCAGAATTTGAAAATGGGGAGGGGGCCGAGAAATTGGGGGAGGGGATCCACTAACATTTTCCAATTTTTGCATGTATCTTAGTTATAGAGGATACTACCATAAACCCTTATGATGATACGGCATAAATAATTGTGCTCACCCAACCATGAACATACGTTATGCTGCACTCAACCCAGGTGAGGTGAATGGGTACCTGACAAGGAATTTATTCCTTGAAATGCCGAGCACTGGAGAGGCTGCTTGAGCTATGTACAGCCAGGGTAATAATATCCAAGTCCTTTGGATGCTCACATAGACATTATTCATAATGTGTTATGCGCTACACAAAAACTGACTGTTATTATTGCTATTATCATCAAAATTTTATGTGGAGTCATTGGCTGAATGATGGATAATACTCAGCATTAGCATCATAAAAAGCGCCAAAAACAACCTTCGCCCAACTTTGTATTTACACAATCTGAAAAACGACTCTTGTGACTTTCAAAAATTGTCATTTTTAATTCAATCTTTGATTACTCATGCATGACTCAATCGATCACTCTAATTTTTTTCCAGGAGTTGCGTGGGTTTAGAAAACTACGAAAAATTACATTTCAAAAGTTATAGCATTTTGATTTAGGGGGACATACTTTTATGTTGTTTATATATATTAATTTCATGTTTGGTTGATGTAGACATGCCAGGCAACGCGCAAACTCACGCACAGCACAACGCAGTTAAAAGTACGGACACTTATTTAATATTTGAAGTTAAACTGGCAGGATTGAAAATGATACAAATTCCTTTATGGCTTCTTCGAATATAGCACAATCATGATTTTCTTAATTATATTAATTACAATTGATTAAAACAGGAAATATACATTGTGATAATACCGATAAAGTCATTAGATTTGATAGTCAATGCTTTTTCACTAATATTCATGGTCAGGTTTTACTGAACGCATCTTCATACATATTTTCTTTAAAAAGAACGAATTTAGTAGAAGAGACAATTTTTGGAATCTAAATGTGCAAGTACATGTTTAAAACTGTATCTCGTGCGTCGGCAGGAAAAAGCTCAGAAGAAAATTGATGCTTGAAAAAGTTCAACTGCTCGCCATCTATACTCCTTCTAGCACTTTGGGCGTTAGTAGAAGACTGCAGACAAGCAATTCGCGTCAGAATTCTTGGAAATTCTGGGGTTGTGTCTTCCTGTTGCTCTCTGCCATCAGGTATTCTGTTTTGCCGCGGGTCAAAGACGAGGATCCCGGAAAGGGTTCCACAGGGAGACATTTTATTAGTGCTGACGTAATTCAAATCCACAATAAAAATTTTCGACGTTGATATTTAGTGGTTGGTGGAATTTGGTACAGGTATGAGAAAAAAAGTGTTAAATTTAACTTTGTACAATGCGTGACATATCCTAGAAATACTATATTTATCCATGAAAGCATACAAATGTATGAGGATCACCGGGACAAACTCTATCAAAATTAATATTAATGAATAAATAAACAAGAAACAAATCACAAAGAGAAAATGACGTGAAAAGAAGTAACCCGGATGGAAGATAAATAAAGGTAACCAATAAGCATAACACAGAAAAACCTGCAGCAACCAAGTTTGACTATAGAAACACAGTATCTCGGCTGTATTGATAAAAGCAAGAACGTATATACATAATATGATATATATTATGTATGTATATATATATATGTGTGTATATATATATATAGGTATATATATATATATATATATATATATATATATATATGTATATATATATATATATATCGAGAATATGCCTTGGTCTCGTATGATCGAGGTGCAGCATCGTAATATGAATATAAGTGTGACTTTGACAGAAGAGACAGGCTGCAAGACGTAGCAATATTGTTTATTTATTGTTTATTTAAAGTTCAGATACGAAAGAATTCATTATCACGATCTTCCACCACTCTTCCATTCGACCCCTATCTTCTTCCTCATCTGTGCACTGCACCCATGCCAACCCGCCGTGTGTATCTCAAAGACCGCTGGGTGCAATCGAGAACGCCTTCCGGAGCTTGATGTTAGTTACTGCTTCATGACTTAATTAACACAGTTTACGACAAAACTCACTCATGATCTAACATCACGGCGTCTGCGGGTACTCTTACTACTAGAGAATTATCAAGAGGCTCGGGAGCTCTGTATTGAGAGAGAATGCATCTGTAAGGAGTATAGGAGGGAGGATGCGAAAACATGGTATAGGGGGAAAGATAGGGTTGGGAAGAAGGGGCAAGTGGTCGAAGGGGGTGGGAAAGGTATAGTAGGTCAATATTATCAATTAAGCATAAATCAAACTGATTAAACTTTTGTGCTCTGCACAAACTCAACTCTGATGCTACGTATAGGATAGATACACACCGTGTTCAGATTATCCTCAGCCTACCGGGAATATTGTGTGTGGCTGTATATTTGTGTAATTCTTTAACAAATTTATGCAAATTTCCTCGTAGCTTATTTGTAATTGAGCCAATCACTAAACCATGCCTGCCTAGACATGTGTACTAAACTGGGAAGTTTATTTAATCCCATCTTATATTTATTGGCCTTTCGTTTGCCATTTTGTGATTTAAACCAATTGTTGTGAGGGGATAGTCGTGCTGTGATTAAACAAATTTCTTAATTATTGACATGTGCATAGTAAAGCTATAGCCTCTTGAAAAAAAATGACAGAGTAAAATTTGTTTTTGCAGAGCCTCTGTAAGGCGGCTTGTCAAAGGTGTGCGTGCGTTTTTACCTTTATATTCTGCGGCGAACCCGCTCAGCGTGCCATTGTCCATTTTTCTTTCCTACGGGTCAGTGCTCTTGCCATTTAAGACGACAGCGTTCCCTTTTGCAGCGAAAACGGAAGCGTGCGCTTTTATCTTTTCTTTTGACACCCCCCGGTTGGCTCTTCGATAAGATGTTTCTGCATGAGCGCCCTCTATGTCCACGATATCGACGTCTTAGGCAAACTATTAAACGAGCGATCTCTAGTCTCTGATCTGGATATCGTTGTGTCCTTGTATCGGTGTGCGTAGTTCAGTGGGGTATATATTTTCAAAAGTTACGCTTTCACATTTTTTTGATAATTTTTCGTTTCGGGTTTCAGTATATGACAACATTCAATAAGATTTAGATTTCATTTCTTTAATAGAACAATTAAGCTTTAGCCCTTTAGCACGAGCATGTTGTTTTATTTTGAAGAACATACCGTTAAGAAATTGAATTTCTGAAAGTAAGTGTTCAGGCGAGGGTAAGATTTTTTTTCATCACACTGAGCCCGCACAGTCAGCATTGTCGGGTGAAAAGGAAAGATATGGAATTGACCTTAACATCTTTGTAAACGAAATGCAAAACCCCACGCAAAAGATGCAATATAAATCATACCTGGGTCCAAAAATGATGGCGTTTAAAGCAATACACTGAAACGCTACTGTGAAAAAAAAACACTAAAAACATAAAATGCAAACGTTTTTTGGTGGAAAAAAGGCTGAAAACTAAGGGCAGCGTTGAAATTCAAATTTGAGCTTAACATAGATCTATGTTTAATTTAGCCCTCTTGTCAATTTGTTTTTGCTGTGAAATGTCCTTTTTTGAGGACTCTTTTGGGGCGATTTTGCCCCCCCCCCTTGTGGAAAATCCTAGGTACGCCACTGCATTTGTTTAAACATTTGAATTCTAGAAACTTATATATTCACACATAATACAGATGCCGTGCAAAACAAACGAATAAAATATAATTTATTTGAACTTTAAAAAATAAATTGGATGCTCAAGCTGTCATATCGGTCATTGTAGCTTAAATGCACAATTCTTGAATTTCATTGCCCGAAATTCAGAACAAGAAGTACTTTCGTTACTTTTTAAGACCATTACAAACATCTTTACCTTCGAACGAAATCAGAGTTGAGTGTTTATAAAGGAATTATAGCGTCTTCTATTAATCACATTCTTCACTTTAATGACCGATGAAAAATATCGCGTGAATGAAAATGCAAGTTAACACATTTAAGTGACTCCGACATGATATTGGACAGGAAAATCTATAAAATCTTTTTACCTGGGATCCGTCTTTATTCTCTTATATAAATTTCCCCTGTGATCTAGAGTGCTCTGTGACCTAGTGTTCTTGATTACCATCCTGGAGCCACATAACCGAAGGGGGGTCTGGGGCTGAGGCCTCAACAAGTACCATGATTTTATGCATGGTGACCCCACCCCTTCACACCAGTCCGCTGGGGGGAGGGGACTTTCAAATTTCTTTCAATTTTCCTGTTCTACTTATAATATTCAATTTTGTCAACTTAATTCTGATGGTTCCTTTTTTCATCCAACTTTATTTCTTCCTTTGAATTTTTCTAAAAGTTTTCTATACCTATTCTTTTTTAACCTTCACGTTTGACTTGAACAATACGTGTATATTGCCGTTGATTTCTTCTTCCTATCAAATATTTAAATTAATCTGCAATGTGTGTATGTCAAATTATTGCAAATTAGATTCCCAGTGTCTAAGGTAAACATAATTTACCGTCGTAAAGTTAGTAATACGAAAGCCTCTTTGGCCTAGTTTCCCTTCCAACTTTGTACTTCACCTATTAATCGTATAGCTGCATTCTGTATAGCTTGCATATTTAAATATGCACCAAAAAATAAATTAACGTACAGAAAATGGTAATACCTCGGTCACATTTGCTCTACGGCGGTCATACAGCGAGTCGAAAACAGCCGATTTGTTCATTTTATTGAAACCTATATTTAGCAGGTCCAAAAACTGTTAAAATGACTGTTTTCGACTCGCCTTAGAACAAATGTGACCGAGGTACTAGTATTTAGCATACTAGATCAACAAGAATATAGTGCATGCTGGTGAGGATCCTGCCGGAGTGACACAATACAATCCAATCAGCGCCGTATTTATTTTGAACAATAGTTGGGCTCTCAAAAGTATTGTGGTCTATTTTGTGATCTCTACTAAAAGAAGTCAGTGGGTCTATACGGGGGTCTATATTCTGCACATCAGAGGGTACAGTTATGTAGTGAATCCCGGGGGGGATCATCCGGTTAGTGTGCCCCTCCCCCCCCCTTTGAGAGCCTTTATCAAATTTGTTAATGTAAATATGCCATTTTTTTTACACAAGTGTGCCCCCTTTATTTGAAACTCACAACATGTATTTTAATGAGAACATGTCGTTCATACACAAATGAGGACCTTCACTTTAGCCTGGTAAACAGAGAGTTGGTAGGCAATAAATATAACTCAAATGTTCACATTAAGAGTAGACCTATAAAGAGGGAAGTTACATGGTTAATCAAAAATGTGTTGATAAAATATCAGTCGAACGTTATGCTATAATCTGCTTCGCCAAATAGGTTTAATGTAATATTGCTCTTTATAAAGGCAAGCATTAAACTACATTTAATGTCGAAATGTTAATATAATGGAAACCATATCAAAATGCACATTACGAAAAGAAACAAAATCAAAGTTCTAGTATGGGGACAAAACGAGAACAAGAAAACTACCCATTTGATGCTCAATTTAATTCCCCGAAAGCCGGACGTTGAAAATGACATGGGCCAGCGCATTGCAAGCTGTATTTAACGGCTTACCCCATTGACAAGGTAGATTTAAATTACCCCATTCTTGATTGGGGAGATTAACGTATATTCTTGAACAAAGAGGTGGTCTGACGGGTTGCGGATTTCAATAGAAAGATGACCTCTTGATTGGTAGGGGTATGTCAAGGGGAGATTATCACTTTGTCAGCGCAGGTGACTGTCTTGATACTTTGATGTTCCCCGATGTGCCTTCTATTCGAAAACCGTGTTTGCAACTAATCCCAATTATGAGACTATTTGGAATCAAAATGAGAGCCTAACTGCACCCTTTTTATAGATTTCGTTTGAAAATAAAATACTTACGTTTAAGGTAAATTGGAATATGAGAAGGCGCTTCATAATATGTAAACCAAATAGTGTCACTTTTAAGCTTTATTCTTTTAAATCAAATGTAAAAATATATGTAAAATAATCTCACAAGCCTAATCTAAATAGTGCGAGCACGAAGCGCGCGCTAATTTTTAATTTTTTATTTCATGTATTTTGTCCTAAAATAGCATTCTGGCAATGCTTGTGATCCTAAACGAGATGAATTAATTTAGTACGCATTGATCGTTCTGATAAAAAAGAATCTGTTAACGGCTACTTTTAATTATCTGTAAATGAAAACGTTACATATTTCAACAATCAAATAATGCGAGCGCGAAGCGTGAGCTGAAAATATTTACTTTTCTACCTGAAGAATAGAAGTTCTAAGCAATCTTTGTAATCATGAAAAAGGTAAATACATAACTAAGCAAGCGAAGCGAGCGCGAGGAAAATTTGAGATTTGTAGAATTGTGAGTGGATATGGATCACAGTTAAAAAGGAACATATATGATTCATTATTATTACTTTGAGTTTTGACATAGGGCCGGATATTCTAAGAACAATATTCCATCATGTGAAAATTATGACTGTCTTCCTATTTCTCTTCTTATCAAATCGCGAGATGAAACTTTTTGATATTCCATTCTGAAAAAGGGACAATTTATCAATAAATTAATTCACTAATCTAATAAGCCTAATCAGAGCGCGAAATCTGTCAATATTATATATTTAAAGCACTTTTGTAACTATGAATAAGATGCCTGAGTTGATATATTTTTAACAATCAATGTGCGCACAAATCGCCAGCCGAAAATTGTTGATAAACTGTCATAAAATGGAGATATTAAATTAGTTTGTAATATAATTAATATTGAAATTTTCATAACTCACCAATCAATATGCGAGCGTGCAGCGCTAGCTAATATGTTTTACAATCTGACATGAATAGGGATATTCTGATAACTAAAATGGAATACAGGAAAATAATAGGTACCTGACAAATCAAATTTTGTGAGCGTGCAGCGGGAGCAGAAAATGTTGATATTCAGACAATAAAAACATAATTTTTTACACAACACTTTTTGAAAATGAAAGTTCGATTTCCGAGTTGAAATATGTTATGTATATTGACTTCAAAATTTGATATTTTGAGTTCCATATGTGTAAATCACCTAAAAGGCAATGCGAGCGTGAAGCAGGAGCGAAAATTCTATATAATGACATGACATAATTTTTTTTAATTGTTTTCCCCTCATCTTATTTATTCAATCGTTTTCCTTCTATGTTTTTTTCTCCACTCTTTTCCTCTTTTTGTCTTTCTTTCCCCGTTTTGTTTTTGCTCCGCAAATAGAGGGAGGAGGGGGGGGGCATGGGGCCCGCCCCTCCCTAGATCCAACTCTGGAACAATCTAACAGAAAGTATTAAACAAGCAGATTCAAGAGAGAAATTCAAGTCAATGTTAAAACTTTTTTTTTTTTTTGTTGGGGGGGGGGTTAAATAGCCTTTCCCTCCGCATGCGAAGCCCCCTATCGTTTACAGCCTACTGTGAATTGTGCAAATACTTTAAATTTTGGTGAAATTCATTCTCTCTTTCTATTTGTTCCGTAGCGTTTAGATACATATTTTGTGCTTCACTTGTAAGTGGTATACAAATAATGTAAATTACTATTAATGGCGTGCGTTTCCCGATCTCCTTATCGAAATCAATATTAATGAGAGAGCACAATATTGTTCTCGCTCTAATGGAGGGGGGGGGGGGGGGGTCAGTGGTCTATCAAGCAAAAGACGTACATGTAGGCCTATATGTGCATAAGTTCATATCATTGAAGAACCTGATGAATTCTGTTTTGGTATATCGACGTTATTATAAAGTTAATGACAAATGACAATCAATATGATTCAGGCGTACACCGCTTTTACTGATATAACATGCATCCAGAAATCGAAATATCTCATGAATTCAAAACGTACGTAGCAGGAATGGCATGCAGTTCGGATGTTACAGCACTCTAAATTAGAATAATCTCGTATTACAAATGTCAATTTTGCTAAAATGCACACAAACTCATAACCTGATAGACTCTGGGGGATGATATCGTTGATAAAAAATCGCATCTACCTCTTTTTTATTTACCATTTTTATACTGCATCGGACTTGACATTCCGCAAAATCTTTTCCATAATTAGATGACCATCCATTCTCTTTCTTTTTAATCTAAATATAATCTATGTCTTTCAGGATCATGATATGAAAACCCTTTTATAACAAACATGATAAATGAAAAACGCGTCTCAAGTTATACATGGTTCATTGCCGCAAATATACCAATCATCTTCGTTTGTTAATGTTTAATCATCAACATTATCACTGATATTATTATTCGTATTATCATGTCCATTAATATCACTTTAAAGTTCTAATTACCACCATCATCATCACTGTTATCATCATCATTCATTCATTATCTATTTCCAATCGTTCTCCAGTATCAATTTTATAGTTTATATAATCCCAGGTGAGGTGAATGGGTACCCGGTAGGAAGAAATTCCTCGAATGCTCGAGCGCCCGATCAAGGTAGCCGTGCTAAAGCCGGGGTAATAATAGCAGGGCCCTCTGGGAGAACAGTTTTCGGAACTGAAGTGGCTACCCTGGGTAAATATGCCGCTATTATTATTATTATTATTATTAAAAAAATGAAAGATAATGGTAATGATTATGGTGATGTTGGTAATCATGAACATTAGATCCGTTTTGTGAGATAATTTATGCGATTTTACACGCTAATCGCTACTCGATGATGGTGAAAGAAATCTTTTAAATAGCACAACAGAAGTCGGGGCGGTAGTTACTGCATACACATACTTTAATACACTACATTATTACAAAAGATTCCCCATCGGTCGGGCCAACGGTCTTTTGAAGTAGGTTTATCTATTGAAATTACGACAATAATCACGGCAGCGGATATGGGGAATTCAAGACTGTGAGCTTCTAGCTCTCCCATTGTTTTCTGTGGCGAACCCGCTGAGCATGCTATTGTCAATGATTCTCTACTATACGGGTGACTGATCTTGCTTTTTCATGATAGGCCAGGGCAATGACTAAGAACAGTTCGATGAGTATCAATGCCAAGCAATCCTGAAAGGTCAATAATGTTCAATTCTCTTGATGGAGAAGCTTATATCATGGCCCTATTTGCTTTTGCTTTTAGGCCAGTAAGTGTACTAACTAATATTAATAATAAATAATCACATTCCATCTATTTTAGAGCACTGACCTAATGCTAATATCACTCTACATATCTCCCTGCAGCTTACGGCCCCATAATTTATCTTCACCCGTGAATTACCGAATTTTGAAGCTTAAATTATTGAACATAATGGCATCCTAGTTTTGTAATGATGTAATCACTGCAAGTGCAATATAAATAAAAACATTAATTTAATTCTACTCACACTGATTTTACTTTAGAACAAATTCACCCCCCTCTTCTATTTCTTCTGTTTCTCCGTCGTTATTCTTCTTTTCCACCTTATCATTCTTCTTGTTCTCATCCTTCACTCCCTTCTTCATCTACTCTTCTTACTCCTCCTTTTTTTAATCTTTTTTTCTTCTTCTTCATATCCTTTGTCGTCTTTCATTATTCTTTTTTCTCCACCTCATCCTTTCCTGCAGCTTCTTTCTTTTCCTTCCTCCCCTTTTTCTACGTCTCCTCTCTTCTTGTTGTTCTTCTGCCCACCTGCCCTTCTTATACGTCTCCTACTGCTTTTCCTTCGTCCTTCTTCTTTTTCTTCTTGCGTCTCCTTTTTTCTCTATCTTCCTTTTCCTCTCCGTATCCTTCCTCATCTCTCATTATTAATCTCATCCCTTTTTACTGCTCCTCCATTCTACATGTACGTCTGCTTCTCCTTGGTAATTCTTCTTCTCCTCCTTCTCCCACCCCATCGATTTATGATGATAAAATTATAATGAAATAATAGAAATGTTAACGAAGATAATACTTATAATAGAGAAATGAAGATGATTGCGATAGTAACAGCGGTGATGACGATATCGATAACTATGGGAGGATATAGACCATGTACAGCACAACGTATCAGGCGCAATTTCAAATATGATTACATGACGATTTCGATACGAAATATTCATCATAAATCTAGACCTAGTACATTAATATACACTTATCTTTGTAGAATAATGAAATCGCCGCTCAATATCGATAATTCTGATGATCACTAAAACAGAAAAGCATACGTGGGCAGTGTATTATAACATTGCCTCGAAAAATACCTGACATTTGATGGAATTCAGTGCTTATATATCGCTCATTTCTCAGCACTTTTACGACTTTCTTTCACAGGGCTATTTGGCAAATATTTTTCATTTATACAAACACTTCGTTGGTAAATTTCATTGGATTCTGATCGAACAAATTTTCAGATCGTTACCACAGTTGGTATTTATCTTCAATTCCGAACATTACGTTTAATACGTTAAACCAATTAAATGAAGTTATACTTTAGTCTGTTATATGTTGTTTTTATGTTGTACTCTCATACCCCGAGAGGGGATCGATAGGGTGAATAAAATGTAAATCTAAATCAGGGGCGGATCCAGCCTCCGCCAATAGGGGGGGGGGGGGGGTGATTTTTTTCACCCATATTTTCCCCGATCGGCCGCCCAAGGTTGATATTTAATTATTTCTTTGAATTGGTTGTCCCAGTGGCGTAATGATTATTAAAGTTATTTAATAAGTCTTCGCATCATCTTATTCACTCGCCTTCCTCTTCTTATGTTTTCCTCTTCTTTTTTCTACTCTCTTTTTTCTTTCTTTCCCTTTTTTTTGCTCCGCCAATAGGGGGGGGGGGCCCTTTGTAAATGTAAATCCAACCAAGAATCGGATCTATACAACATAATGTCTAAAGGTCAGGGGAGGATCCATGACAGGGGGAAAAAGGTTCCGCTTTTAGGGGGGGGGGCACTCTTCTGTTTTGGCTGCATTTTGCATTACAAATTCTAATTGTGCCTCTCATAATGGAAGGGGGCAAGGGCGGCTTCCCCCCCCCCCTAAATCCCCCAGTGATAGAAGGGTACAGGAAGTTTGAGGATGCTGATTCATTCATGGCATACAATTTTCGAAATAGACGACCACAATTTCGTAAATATCCAGTCCACGCGCATGCGTACTCTCATTCCGAAGACGCAAGTCATAAAATAATTTCACCCCCACCTGATCACGGTTTCTGCGAGGACACAACTCTGCTTTCTCATGAATATTGATTTCGATGCAGAGGCAGAAATCGGGAGAACCCCTCTCAAATTTCCGAGTTTTTTCCAATCTTTCAACTGTATTTCGTCCATTTTTTCACCCTTCCTCTTATTCCATCCAAATATCATTTTCTTATTTCTCTCTGTTTCCCCTTCCTTTTCTCTCCCTTTGACCTCTTAGTTTCTTTTTCCTCTTTTCACAATCCCTTTTGGTCCCGTTTCTTTAAAACATGGAGATAAAGAAAATTAAGAGACAATATGTTATCCTGGGGAAATGGTTGCCCGTCAAAAATATGAAAAAACTATTTGAAACAATTTCTAATAAATCTTTGTAAATCTTTTATCTTTCTATGCCTAATACTATTAGCGCTAAGCTGTTCCGGTCATATTTATTTTATCATTCTATTTCCTTCTGTTTTTTTTTTGGGGGGGGGGGGCGTTCTCGACACCTGTTTGAGATGCGAGTAATAATTAATATTCCAAGTCGACGTGAATTCTACGAATGGCTGGGCCTACGAAACGAAAATAAGTGGAATCTTATTTTCCCACCTAAAACATAAATTGACTGTCTTCCAATTGCAAGAAAAGAGGTTTTCATGGTTATTGGAGCAAATTCGAAAGATCAGTAACGATTTTTGACACATGCGTGATTTTTTTTAAGCTACCGTGGCTTCATGAATGCACCCGATAGCCACAGTTCAGAACAGTGACCCGAACTCTCGATCCGACAGTCGATATGAACATGATGAAGGCACACATTTGTTTTGGTCGTAGAGGGAGCTATTTAGAATAGATTCTTCGGCCTTTCGACAGAAATTAAGACTTGCAGGAAAGACGAACAAAAGAACGGTGGCATTAAAGGGCCTTTGATGGCGGCCGTTCCTTTGAAGACAAGGGAACGTTGGGCGGGAAAGCCGAAGCGAAAACCCGGATGCGGGAAGAACGATGAAGAACGGTGCATGGACTTTTGACAAGCTACCTAAAGTTAGATTAGTTTCTTTCATACAGTTTTATACCGTTCGTACTGCATTACTATTATAGGGGACTTTAAAAATCTAATACAGATGTCGTATGATTCTCTGTATAATGGCGTCTCCTCTCAGAACTTAGATCGTCTACAGAAATTACAGAATAAAGCAGCAAGGGTCATTTACTGTCAACCATCATAAATTTACACAGACAACCCCCTTGATAAGAGAATTACGGTACATTGGCTGAAAGAAAAAATCAAATTAAGCAAATGTCTATCACATTCAAAAAGACTATCACATTCAAATGTCTTAATGATCAAGCTCCACCATACCTGTCAGACCTCGTAACAGTTCGCCAATCAATGTACAACACTCGGTCATCATCACATATCCCTCTTCACATCCCCGAACTTTTAAATTAGTAGGTGATAGGTCATTTTCTGTGTTTGCCCCAATATATTGGAATAGATTACCCCATGAACTTACACAATGTTCTTCTATTGATGTGTTTAAAGGAGAATAAAACCATTGGAACAAGACAGCTTGTGTGAAAACAGAAAAATCCAAGAAACAGATCAACGAAAGTTTGAGAAAAATCGGACAAAAAAATAATGAGAAAGTTATGAGCATCTGAATATTGCAATCACTAATGCTATGGAGATAGCAAATTGGCAATGCGACAAAGATGTATGATGTCACTTGTGAACAACTCTCCCATTACTTTAGTATATATTTCACTTGAATTGCCTCCTTTATGACATCTATCCATAGATCATGTGTTCTTTCTACATGAGGGCATGTAATACATATTTTTAAGAAAACATATGGATAAAGAGTTTGTATCATCATAAGAAAAAGCAAAAAGAGACATTTTGAGGGTATTTAATAGTCCACCAAAGGGAAAGTTGTTCATCAGTGACATCACACATCCTTGTCGCATTGCCAATAGGAGGATCTCCATAGCATTAGTGATTGCAATATTCAAATGCTCATAACTTTCTCATTATTTGTCCGATTTTTCTCAAACTTTCTTTATTCTTATTCTTTGATTTTTCTGTTTCTAGACAAGCCTATTTGTTCCAAAGGTTTCATTCCCCTTTAAGAAGATGCTTAAATCTCATTTTTTTAAACATGTTTAATATATTGCAAGTAGTGTTTCACTTTGTGTAGGTTTGTTTGAAGTTTTCACCGATTGTATTTGTTTTGTCATTTGTACAGCGCTTTGTTATACTTTTGAAAAAGCGCTTAATAAGAATTAATTATTATTGTTATTATGAGGGGAATTATTCTGGGATGCCCATAGTACTTTAGAAGTATTTTTTAATGATAAGGCATATAAATCATTAATTTGCAATTTTATTCAGTTTCTAAATATAATTACCTTACGCTTTCACACATAGAAACCGTAATAATGTACAAGTATAGCGAAGTTGTGCATGTGTATTTCTTTGCGCATGAAGACACCAATGTGCATTGAATAGCAGCAGTATCCCCATGAAAATTATGTATTGTAGGAATCAATCTACTACATGAATGCATGTATTATCTACATATCACTTTCGTTTCCCTTTTCATTTACAGTTTACAGGGGACTAAACTGAGACATTTTTAAGGATTATCACCTACCCTATGCGGCCTCGGTGTTGGAATCAAGCAAAGCGAAACATTCAACCCTTATAATATATGTCCTAATCATTACGGACGTGCTCTTTAAGAGGTCCAATCACATATGGTAACTTATAGATTGGTGGATCTAGACCTGATGTGAACTCAGTTATATCCGTCTTCAGGTAAGATTTTTAATCTTTTAAATGTGTTCCGTTGACATTACGGTTCTTGGTGTCATCAAGAAGCTGAGTAATGACGTACGTCCCTTTGCGGTTTGGGGGTTACGCTATTGTTACTTCTATACATTTTATTGTAGGATGAACTGATAGAGAGAATGGATGAATCAACAAAATGTACCTTTTCCATATCTAGTTCTTGGATTTGAATAGTATATATTATATTGATTACATTATTCACAGACGAATGTCATGAACATGGTGCGGACGTTCATCTAAGTCAAAAGCACTCTTATCGTTTCCCAATATTTTGTACATCATATTCATAATCAAATACAATATTTTTGATATTGTTTTAATACTTGAATGGCTAATTCGAAGTTCTCAATTTGATACTTTGACGTCATACCGTCTGTATCTGCAAGGGGTTGCTTGTACTGTAGCTGATTCATACATAGTATCATACAACCATTATCATATACCATGTGCTGTCATAATGGTGTTTACTACGTTTCTCGTTTCCCTTGGCCTCGGGCTATTTCGCAATGATGATGTCTACAAAAATGGCAGGGATTTAAATCCGACTTTTCGAAAACTTGTTTTGTTGGTTAACAAGACAATATATCGCAGCCCGGATCTGCTAAGGGAGTAATTTCCTCTTAAATTATAGAAGAGCGTAAGGACAACACAAGCACTTTCGAGTTGTTTGTGTTAGACGTAAAAAGCCATTCACTGCCTGGCGACGTTTTGACTTACATACTATTAAACAAAGAGTAAATTCTGTATCCTTCATATACAACTTTGAGCTCTGTTATCAACTACACGTTGCATCTGAAGTGGTGTTTGACACCTTTAACGGGATACGGTTAGCTAAATTTTACTTATACCCTTATTTGCACCTTAATCTATGTACCCTAAAGTGTTAAAGCTGTATCTTGTATGGTACAAACAGGCATTCGAGGTGCAAACAGAAACAGAAAGTGGAATTTTGACACGTTGTTTTCGTTTTGAGGTACAAGATTGTTCACAATAGGTTTATATTTATACGGTGTAACCCTTATTGTCTTAGTGTGTGCGATACGACATACTATCATTTTTGCTTGAAATAATCATTGCCTCCCCCCCTGAAAAAAAGAGTTCCCATGTAACGCTAAGTTATTTTGTAATTTTATGTGGAAAAAATCATTTCCTTTTCATGGGAAATGATTTCTTTCTTGCCTGGGAGTGCCCAAGATCTTGATACGACTATCTCCATCAAATAATCCCAGGAAATAAAATGACCTTAAATAACTCGAGTCATGATGAACAATGTATCTATCCCTCCAGTGATGGTAGATCCGTGTCGAAAGATAAATTTATCACCTTCAAATGGATACAAAAAATTATGTTGAAAGCTGCTTGCAAGATCTCAGGAATGTATTCTATTGAGTAGCTATTTCATCACCGCTGAGAGCAGCGATTGCATCAATTAGGCAACAGCATTTTATTTGTGAGCTGTGTTTCCTGTACATTGTAATATATTACCTAATAACACGTGTTTAAAACAACATCAAAATAAAGTAGCAACAATAAAAAATAGTGAAACGATGGATTCATTTTCCCCGATGCAATTATCTCTGTTATTTTCTTATTCATTACGCATCTCAAACGCACACACACACCCTGACATTCTGTTACAATACCATCTCATACGCACAACAAACATCCTATAAACTAAACTACACATTTATGTCATTGCACGCACAAACATATCAACCGAAACACACACACACCCTCACGGACACACAAACCACGCCAACGCTCCCAACATAACACACATACACCTATCCTCTAACACACATAGATCCAAGAGTTATCACATTATAAAGTTTTAGAAAGCTGATAAATTTAAGCAATGGTAGCCAATTCCAACGCATGTAATCAATTTTGTTCATATATCACAGTCGACGGAGAAAAGAAACAGAGAGGAAATACCTTGTTTATTTAAATTGAATAAATAAACTATAAATCTGTGACATTGTATCGAGTAGATGAAATCAATTTTGGCGAGAAAACGTGAACGATAAATTTAGATCTGGGCAGCAAATCTAGTTCAAGCTCAAACTTTTTGCTAATCTTGGTAGTCATCAGTATGTTTGGGAAATCTATGCGGTTTATTTCACTAAAGATAAAGAGTGATGAGTAAAAAAAATCATTCAGGATAAACTTGTTATTGATGCCTGTATTTTTTATATTGAACTTTATATTATATGCATGTAGAACATGTCTTGGCAAAGAAGACTAGGTTCAAATTTACTTGAAAAGTCTATTCAAGGACATATACAAGGACACCCATATTTTTACCCTTAATTTTGACTTAATGGCGAAATATTTTTTTTCTCAATATAATTAATCTATCAAGTATTAGATACCTGTATGATATGGAAATGAAATTCAAATGACTGATATTGACAATAAGATATTAAAGATAATAAAGAAGTTCATTATAGTTTTATGCCGAATACCGAAAGTAAAGTAACAATAAACTAAGGAAAACCACCACCTCATTAAAAATCTTCTTATTAAAAAAACACATCAAAACAAAATAAAAACGATGCTTTGTTTTAGAAAGCCCGTTTCAATCCCTGCAAGAACATAACTTCAGAAGTCACTATGATAATTGCAAACAAACTATGTTACTGATTTTGAGATTTCTACAAAGTGTAGTCTCCCCTGTCTTACCCCTTCAATATCACCAGGTGTCATGCTATGATTTAGACCCCCTTTATCATGTTTATAGAATCTTGTACAACTCTCACAATGTAAACCAGGTTCAAGACATATAAAACCAAATGAAAAAGTCACTCTTTTCTTTGTCCTTTTCTTCTTCCTCCTCCTCCTTCTCTTCTTCATCTTTTCCCCCTTTTTTTTTCTCCTATGAAATGAGCTCTTGCAAAATATTTGCATGAATGTACCTTCGTCTGATTGGTCAGGCAAGTTTTGTGTGAATGAGCTCCCCCCCAAAAAAAATACTGACCTGTTTGCAATACAACCAGTAAATATTAACATGATTAAGAAAATACAAAGTGAAGTTCGATTAACAATATTTCATACTAACAGTGATACAAATCTGTTTAATGACAGATATTTCGTTTCAAATTTTGTGCTCATTATGCTATCACTGAGCCCTAAATTGTCATTTTGATTGTGAAACAGGACGCTACTTGAATTCTAGTTAAGCAGGATTCTGTAGTGTTTATTGAAATTCGTGTTGCTTGTAGGACTTGTTTGCAGTTTTTCCTAAACTTAGTTAAATTTCTCGGGCATTCCAATAACAGTGTCTGCATGTAACCGAATTCTGGCAAAGGAAAATCAATTTTCCCTGTCAGCAACGATTTGGGTATACCAGAATGACTCGGTGAGTAGTATCCAGAGTATCTGCCATTTCAGCATACAAATGCTGCAGAATATTGCAACTAGGCTAGTAACTCGTACTCCTAAAGCATTACTAGTACGCTGAAGAAATTACATTGGCTTTCTGTTGAAAAGCGAATTACATTTGAATTTCTTAGCTTAGTTTTTAAAGCTCAGCATGGCTTATCTTCATTTTATTTATCCAATTTACTGTATGATTATAACCCATCACGTAACCTTCGATCAAGCAAACAAGCACCTCTTCAAATTCCCAAAACCCACACATGCTTTAATGGTGGTAGATCATTTGCTGTAACTGGACCAACACTTTGGAACAAATTACCCCTAAATATCAGAAGGGAATCCACTTATTCAACATTCAAATCCTTTACATAAAACCATCTTTTCCGTAAGTAATAACTAGGCGTAGTATAGTATTGGTAATTATTTTATTGGTAACAATTGTAAATTCAAATATTGAGTAAGGCTGTAATTTATAGATTATTTTTTTTGTTTATTTTATGATAAGTAATTTTTTTTCCTCTGTAAAGCGCATAGAGAAAAAGTTGGTTTATGATGCGCTATATAAGTGATGTATTATCATTAAATTATAAATATTATTATCATTATGTCATATCAAACCTTTTCTTTTCCTTAATCCTTGAATCCAGATGAAGGTAAAATGAACGTCTCGGTAATCAACTGCAGCAACAAGCTCATGTTCCAAATACAAGAAATTAAATAATGAATATAAGAAAGAATTATCAAATATTACATTTTAGATAACAAAATGGCAAGAGGTATTTAATAATAGAAAGTTACAAAAACAGACAAACAAACAACATACTACTCTACATATATTACAAATTAAAACAAAGTATATTTCAAGTATTCACTAAAAACGTATTTAAAAGGCAAGCAAAACAAATGATGAAAGAATAAGAATGACATTAGTTTAACAATTATACTTGCTTATATAGCGCTTAACACTTACTTTGTCAGAAGTCTCTAAGCGCTCTACAGTATATGCAGCATAATTACCCTGGCTTTAGCAGTGCAGCTGTTACGCGCGCTGCGTTTCAAGGAATAAATTCCTGCCACGTACCCATTTACCTCACCTGGGTTGAGTGCAGCACATTGTGGATCAATTTCTTGCTGAAGGAAATTACGCCATGGTTGGGATTCGAACCCACGACCCTCTGTTTCAGAGTTAGTTTAAAATGCAGCTTTATTTACACGTTTAAATAATGTTCCCTGTTTCCATCATATGTTTCTTACTCTGTTGCTTGCTCTCTTCTTTTATCACCTTATCATCTCTCCTTGTCTTCTAAACTATCACGGGTATGCACCCTTCGTTTTCATTTCTTAAGCCATGCCTCTTGGAGAATTTTAACTACGAAGAAAGTGTATCATGAAAGGGCAAGGGTTGTATCACCCTCGCTTATAGATAAATTTGAATAATGCTCAATAAAGTCTATAAGTATAATAAGTATTACCCCATAGGTTATCCTGTCATTATTACATTCCGCGGTTTGGACACATATGAGGTAAAAGAAGACAAAAGAGGTAATACATTGTAGTTCCAACAAAGGAAATAAACTTTGTTGGAACTACAGTGCATTTCCATCACCTCTTTGTCTCTTATATATATATATGTATATATATATATATATATATATATATATATATATATATATATATATATATATATATATATATATATATATATATATATATAATATACATATAATAATTTTTATTGATATCATCGTCATCCTTTCATTATAATTAATTTTGTTTGGCATTTCAATCATTACCCCAAACATTAATTTCATTACAATATACATTATTAAAGTGAAGTAACGTTAGCACAACAACATGAATACCTTTTAAACATGCAATTTTTCAGTTAAATGTGATACGATTTATAAACGGAGCTACTTTCGAGAAATACTTCGTGCTATTAGAAAGATGACGTCACAAAAAAAGTTGAAATTAACAGTAAAGGCAGGCGTGTTGATAAAGACTAGGCATGCTAGGAGATTGTCACCGTTCGTTGTAGGGACGGTGGACAAGGGAAATATACCCATTTTTATAATGCTGTTTAAAGATAGAGGACACCTGAAGAAAAAAAAGAAAGATTAAAAAAAGAGGAAAAAGAAGATGAAGAAGACGATTGTGAAGAGAGAAAAGAAGAAATAGAAGATGACAATGACGATGGAGGAAGAAAGGGGAGATGACGTAGAATAAGATGATGAAGAAGAAGAGAAAGAAGAAAGCGAAAAGGGATGGAGTGGGAACAGGAGATGATATACCAGAAATTAGAAGAAAAGATACAAATGAGATAGATATGTATAAAGAAAGATAAAGGGAGAGAGAGTTTTTTGAGGAGGAGAGAGAAGAGAGAATGTGGGAGGTGTGACAGCATTACAATTCAATCGACCACCATTTTTACTGTCTTGGTTACTTAACATTTTCCATGAATTAGGAAATACTGGTGCCCTCTCTTTTAATTGATGTACATAAACCTATATCTGTATATTTTCATGGCTTGTCTGGATGATACACTACGATCTGCTTTCTGGTGTTGCACATCTGCCGATATTTTTAAGTGTGTGGGTTTATTTATTCTTTCACCTTTAGTTCTTATTTGTTCTTTACACCTTCTTCTGATATTAAAGAGAATGAAAAGCAATCGTTAAAAAGCTGAAGATGAAAAAAAAAAACGAAAAAAAAGATAACCGCGTAATTATGACAAAGGTAAATTGATTTTCTCCCTCTCAGTAAATTGAAACGAAAGTACACGGAATTTTTGTAATGGTTTTCTAAGAATGATAATGTTTTCAATGTTCCTATCATGTAGACACGAACTCTAATATGTTCTCATGTAAATTATGATGAGAATAGTGATGATTATTAATAATGACCACTTATCAACTATGAAAATAATGGAGACCAAATAATGATTTCAAAGCGGGTAAAAAATAAGAATAGTCTTCATATACGTGTTGTTCGTAACGTCCATTTCATCAGGTATAAAACGGGATTCACCTTATTGATTTACCTTTTCTTGAGACAACGTGTACAAGGCTCATGTTTAAATTTGTCCACGTTGAACAAATAATTTTAGAGATAATCAAACAATGACAACCTCCTAGGTCACTTGACTATATGTATTCATACTTTGCAAATTGAGAGACGGGACTTCAATTTGCCGCATCTCGTATAGCACTGAATTCCAGCCCAACTATAATCATCATAATGGTTCATTTTGGTTGGTTTGGTTCATGGTTCATATATTTCTTCTTTCACAACATTTGTACATAACATTAGTTAACAACATCATACAAAATACTTTTTACATCTTAAGTACTTTGATTGTCACGCACACTTAAAATCTACAAAGATCATATTAAAAAGAAAGAGCATATATACATGTATATGTATGTCATGAAAGAGGAGGAGACCATCAAGAAGCTGAGCTTGTCAAAGCAAGGTCCCCCAAAAGAGAATACAATGGCATGACATTTAGCAATTAATAAGGGTAGGGAAAATCAAAGCTAAAATTGAAAGTATTCAGACTACCTTACAGTCAATTTTTGCCTGTACACATAACAGAATTGATGAGTTACCATTCTAATGTCTCTTATCTATTCAAATATAAGTTTCTATGGTACTCGGAATTGATTGTATTTCATCACTTAATTAATTTGCATTTAATTCACTTTTTTAATTCAATTAAATTTGAATATATTTCATATTAATTTTAGGGTTCTGCATTGCAACGCAGTAAGTTCATATTAACGGGAGAATATCCACGATACGTTATTTACGCTTCATCAACAAAAAACAACGATGAGAATAATGATTTAAGATCGGTATGTTGCCCTAGAGGTGCAGTGGCCGAGTGGTCTAAGGCGCCTGGCTATACATGGATACTCCGGGGTTCGATCCCCGGCCACGGCACCTATGCCCATGAGCAAGGCATTTAATCTACAATGCTCTTTTATCCTGCTTTCAAATAAATGAAAATGCTATATGCATTATTGGTTGTTAGGTGTGCACTTGTTAAAAAAAAAGATTCTGTCCGTTGGTAAAATGTTTCTGATCGAGTGATGGGGCTATTTATGATCACTCAAGAACCCAAAAAAGAGCATTTTTCGTTGAGTAGAGAAAGGATTGGATGGTTATTTGCGCGAGGGTCAGTGTACACAGTTACGTCCGTTTCGGTAATTTATTATTTTATTATAAAAAAAAATAAAATGCAGTGGAACATGAACGCAATTTTGACGAAAAGATTACGGCGACGGTTTTGATGTTGAGGCAGGAAAAAATGAATTAGGAGAAAGGATAAATACAAAGAAGTAGAAGACTAAAAGAAGAAAGAAAGTGGAGAGGTAAAGAGATAGGATGAAATAAGAAGAATTTTGCTTTTTATTATGTCAGCTATGAACATGATGAACCAAACAAATCAAAGATAGAATGGAAAGAAAAACAAATCTTGCATTGCTAAATAGGAATCCACTTTTGTTTCCTTTGTGGAAATGACGAATTAAAAAAAAAAACTTTCAGAAGTAAATCTTGTGAAACATCCTATGGTTCAATTATTATTACTATCAATACGTATTGATAGTAAGGAAATTATATTTTCTGAAAAAAAAAGCATTTCATATGGTTAAAATGATGCTTTCAAACTCGTGTCTTCTAGGTGAATGCGAAGGAAAGCGACACACGAGCTGTATTTGACGCTAATGTGAAGTGCATTTATTCGATGGTGTGTCTTCGTGCTTCGGGGTATATATCGATGTTTAAACGGTTATGAGTACAAGCAGAACCATCCCATGGGTGAAATTACCGGTACAAATACGAACCTTATATCCAATACTTCACCCTCTACGACATGAGGTGCGAGGAATGGCGGACGGACTTTCCAATTATTCAGTTAGAACTATGCCGTCCCAGTATTTGGGAGGTTGGGAGTTTCCAAACATATAACCAGTATGTACAGAGGAAAATTTTTAACACTGTTGAGTCGTCACTTACAAATATAAGTTGTACCGGATTCATAAAAGATGCACTGACACTATATTTCTTTGCAATGTAGATTAACTCATTCAGAAATGTATAGATGGTTTGGAGAAGTGTGAAATATTACGGATTGATTTTAGCAAACTTCAAAAAATAAAATAGGGAATAAAACTTGAATGTGATAATAATAATAATAATATAGAGTATTTCTAAAGCGCCAAATCCACATTCAATATGTGCTCAAGGCGATGAAATATACTTGGTATATTATTATTACCCGGGCTGTAGCTGAGCGGCCATAATGGCGCTAAAGCATTCAAGGAATAAATCCTACCGGGTACTCATTCACCTCACCTGGGTCGAATGCAGCACAATGTTGATAAATTTCTTGCCGAAGGAAATTACGCCATGTCTGGGATTCGAACCCACGACCCTCTGTTTCAAAGTCCGAAGACTGATCCACTGGGCCACAACGCTCCACATAAAAAAAGATGATTAAAAAAGATAAGAGTTATGTTTGCTCAACTATGGTGTTAATGAAAATTTGTTCTGGAATAAGGAACCTGTGTACGTTGTGACTCTCGCCTCGTGATCAGAGGGTGGTGTGTTCAAACCCGGCTAAGAGTCCTTTTGCAAGGCGTTAATCCACACTTTGCAACTCTTCACCCAGGTGCTAAATGGGAGGTAATCTATAAAATGTGAAAGTCATTGTGGCTTGTCCAGCGATTTGTGCGCCTCAAGCGACTGACTGAAATACTCCCCATGGAGTGGGAGATCGCAGTGTATCAATAATTGTGTGCAGCTAGCTTGAATCTGATGAACGGGGTATTAATACACTATAGGCACTATGTATAACAGACGTGGGATCCTAGTCGGAGGAAAATGTGTTATGAATGGAATAAAATTCCAAAGATATTCATCTTATCACTACCCACACGTAGGCTGTGTTGGTCGGTGGAAGGGTCGGAGGAAAGCTTGGAGTAGTTCCCGTCTGGACGACCTCCCTCAGACGTGGTTTCCTGGAGTATCTTAGGCGCAGGAAGATCGGAGTAATTCTGTCTAGACGGGCACTACTCCGAATGGACTTCCTCCGACGAAAACAGTCTACATCTGGGTCATGATGAGATAAATATCTTTTGAATCTTAATCCCTTCATAATAGAATTTTAATCCGACTAGGTTAGGCTGAAGAGACTTCTGTCTTAATTGCATTATAAATAATCAAATTGTTAGTACATGTAGTATGGGATAAAATGACAATGTATGGAATCATATAGCAGAACACGCGGTGTTCAATTTCAATTTCAATTTCAAAAATGGTCTTTATTGATAATCAAACATGTTAACAATCATACATGAAAAAACAGCAAAAGCTGGAAAGATCATGCTTACAAGTTGGTTTTGGCACATTATTAAATACATAGTAAAATGCATTAAAAACGGTTATACATTTAAAAGTAAATACATTTTAAATAAGGCATAAAAGACAATGAACATGATGAACGAGTGAATGTAATATGATAATGGCAGACTTGAAGGAGAGGAGACTGACACTTATTTAAATGACAAAAATAATTTTATAATGGGGTGAGGATGACCATTTGCATTGCATTTCCTAGTCTACACACTCATCTTTTGTTGAGTATGTCTACCAAAAAAGGCAATGGACTGTTTTTAAATCTTGTTGTTCTTATTGGAAACTGTTGATAGTTGTTTGTACGACGAAGAGATATGTTTGTATGTTTTTTTCGAGGTAGCCATGTCTTACACAATGGATGAGTTGAAAGAGATTTTGCAAATATTTTACTTAGTGTCAGTCTTCTCTCCTCAAGTGTTGGTAAATTACATACCTGGCATGCATTTGAGTATGTAATGTAATTATGTCCTAAGATAATTTTACATACTCTCCGTTGTATTCTTTCAATAGTATTATTTTGTTTTGCTGTAAGACTGCTGTGGAAAACTGGAGCACAATACTCTAAAATTGGTCGTATATAACCCATATATATTGTCACTAAATCCTTCAAAGGTAAATTGAACTTTTTCAGTTTCCTTAACATATACAATTTTCTATTGCACCTCTTAACCAAGTCATCGACATGTAAATTCCATTTCAAATCACATTGTATAATAACTCCAAGAATTTTGATACTTTCTACATTACATAAGGCAGAGTTATTAATGTTGCGTCAATAAATCAGAATTTTGGAAAGACATCAAAGAATCCTGGTATCCTTTGATAAAGTTTCGTTAAACCTTGTCATATTTCTCTGTATGACTACTTTTATCTTCCCCTTTTGGTGTGAATGAAATGTTCCTTGTGTAAAAATGTTGCGTCAATAAATCAGAATTTTGGAAAGACATCAAAGAATCCTGGTATCCTTTGATAAAGTTTCGTTAAACCTTGTCATATTTCTCTGTATGACTACTTTTATCTTCCCCTTTTGGTGTGAATGAAATGTTCCTTGTGTAAAAGAATGTTTTCTTTTTTGTCTTGTTAGAGAATCAAACTCTGGAGGGTTGTGGGTTCAAAACTCTATCGGTTGGTCGGGGGCAATTCGTCCGCCCTTTGCCCGTACACCCTTTCTACCAGAAAAAATAACTTGACTACAAAAACGAAAATAAAAGGTGTACTTGGTGTCTCAAACTAAGTCAGTCAGCTCAGTATTTATGTAAACATTGGAAGTTGACGCCATCGTGAATTTGAAGTAGTGTCTGGTTGATATCGTATAGCGCGGTAGTAGAGAGCCGCATGAATTCATGAATACACAGCTATCTTCAAGATTGAGTCAGGGGCAAGGAGGCAGGTGTCCAGATTCCCACTTTTAGGGGCGCACCGGGGGGTGCCAGGTAAAAAAGGCAGAGGTAAAAAAGGCAGAGGTAATAATGGCAGAGGTAAAAATGGCAGAGGTAAATATGGCAGAGGTAATGGCAGAGGTAAAAATGGCAGAGGTAAAAATGGCAGAGGTACACTATTAGAAAAAACAGTAGATTCTAAAGAAGAAAAAAAAAGAAAACAGGTTTTGCAGAAAAAAAAAAATAATTTTGTAAATTATAACAGGAAGATTTTCCACCATTTTTCTACAATTTTACAAAACAGATAAAAAATGTTTTTGTTTTAAAAAAAGGGGAAAACAGTTTTATTACAATAAATTTGTAAGTGTACAGGCACAAAATACCAATTTTCTGTAATTTTACACAAATGCATGTCAGATTACACAGTGCAGTAAGATTACAGGTGTTCTCCAGACTATGTTGCAGGAATTTTCAAAGTACAAATTTTCTAACAGTGTAAAAAATGGCGGAGTTGAAAATGGCAAAGGTAAAGATGGCATAGGCAAAAATGAAAGAGATATGGGGAGCTGGTTTGTTGAAAAGCCGAGAAAACAATTTTCACTCCAAAATCAAAGGGGATTAGGTTAAGGGGGAAAATGACGCAAAAAATATTTCAACTAAATAAAGTTATTTTGGGTCAGAAAAAGAATTACAACAAAAATAATAACGATTAGATAATAAACAATGTTTTTTCTTGTCTTAAAAAAATAACAGAGATTCTTATCAAATCTCTACATTTTAGCATACATGTACCAAATTAATTACCATGAGGGTCTGCTTATGGTGTACAAAATCCCCAACAGCATTCCCGCTTCCAAGGGTTATGACCATCAAGGCGTTTATATCATATTGGATGCAGTGGTAAAGGTTCAGGGTCTTCTTTTATGCAAAGAATCTGAACCAGACGGTCGCCCTCGATCGACCCTAAATTGGTTTACCAGTCAAAACAAGATTATTATTGATTTTCATAATCAGTTACATATTCAGTGCCAAGCCTGGGAACGCATGCTTATTGAAATTCAAATATTTAAAAAGAATAGTACAGACGACATTACAAATAAGGACATAATATTTAACCACGATCATTCGTGACAATTTCAACGTCTAAGCTTTCCCCGTTATGTTTTCCCCGCCCCTAACCCTCTCTGTCTCTCCACCTCTCTTAAGTCTACTCTTCCCCCTTTTTGCATCGGTAAACCTGGCAAAACTTTAGATATAAAAAAAACAGCCAGACAAAAAGGAATGTTATAAAATGATGAATGAGAATAGTGCAGTTTTACTTTGCTCCTGATAAATTGAAATAAAAAATATCTGTCGTTTGATTTCTTTTTAAAAAGCGTTCACGATATACCTCCAAGGAATTCGTAAATAGCATTGTTAGGCCGATAAAGACATGTGTGATGAAATGCTTAACCGTGACATGCACTTCTAATTTAATCTATGTACATGCGGGGGCTTTTTGACAATTCATTGTATGGGGTTTAAGGCTTGCCATATTTTACCTAGAGCTGTCATTTTTACCTCTCCCATTATTACCTCTGCCATTTTTACATCTGCCATTTTTACCTCTGCCATTTTTACCTCTGCCATTATTACCTCTGCCAATTTTACCTCTGCCAATTTTACCTCTGCCATCTTTACCTCTGCCATTTTTACACCGAGCCCACCGGGGGGGGGGCACCAGATTTATATCATGGTTCCTATGTCCCATAAATAGGGGGCTCTGGAATAAAAGTTGGTCTTAAAATGGGGGTGTCCGATACAGCTCTAGGATCAAAAATAAAAATGAAATGCTCTGAAACAGCCCTAATTATTCGGGGCGCAGCATGTATGTGCATAAAATTACTCATAATGGTTTGTGCGCAAAGGATCAATCAGCGGTCTCCTAATCGCTGTGCAGAGCTTTGGCTGTCCGTTGAACGCAATCAGTTGCCACCTTTTGCAATCCTCATGGGCGCTAATATTAGGGTCCCCTAACACAAAAGTTAACGCTTAATCATACACTTGATTTTTAAGATTGATTGTACATTATAGTCAATAGAATCAAACGTAGAAAACTGCTCTACAATCAATGCTAAGCTTTGTGTTACAGGGGGTTACAGGCCCTACAGATCTGTTTTCCGTGTGCAAAATCCTTTCCCGCGACACCAGCACCTAACATGCTGGTACATTACGTCTGATGGCGGGAGATATTCGAAATGCAGGACCTAAAATAGAATATGACACGGATAAGAAAGTGATTTTTAAAACAAATCGAGTACATAATTATTGTGTGAGGAAAAACTTACTGACTTGAGGCTTATAGATCATTACAGTCCATCGAATCGATATTGCGTTTAATGTGGTTATAGGTGGATGACTGGCAATTGGTTCCTGGGGTCAGATTACCTGTCCAGCCGAAACCATTTCGCATGCGTTGATATGTACACAGCATATGCAATACGTTTGAACTTGCGGGTGTCTTTTTTTTTTTACTCCTTCTACACAAACGATATGCCTCTAGCACACGATGTAATGGGCATTATGTTTTACTTTCCCCCAAAATAGGGGATTAGATTCAAATTCCGGGGGACCACTTCCGTTAATGAGTGGATACCAGGCACGACCATGGGGTTTCGAAATATACCCTAAACAAGGGAAGCAAGTTTTTTCCAGATTGTGAAAATGCATCTCTTAACAAGTATTTGGCTTGTGAAACCCTACAAGTATTGGATATATATCCCCTTTTTTCAGTATTTCAAACATCGTTTTTTGACACCGTTATAACCGGCCTCTCGAGCTCTAGAAGGAACCCGAATCTGGCTTGGGAAAGTCGTCCTAAATCGGATATATCGGTGTTACCATAGTAGCAACTAGATTTTGCACACGAAACGCAAATTGAATGTTTCCGTTCCAGATATGAAACGTAAAAAAAAACTCATGTCAAACAATTTGCATTGCAGGAAAGAATTTTACGACCATGACGACGGGCCCAAAATTTTCTTCCAAAATCAAGTACCATCGTAAATAAGCGTTCGTGTTCTTCCAACGAAAGGTCGGGAGTGTCAATTTGCCACTGCTGAGTATAAGCGGATAATGGAATAAGAAAAAAACAGAAGAAGCGAAATTGAGGGCCTTTGGAACGGGAAAAATGCAAATTTATTTGGCGTTAATTGGTGCGACATGGAACGGAAATTTAGATTGAAAATGGGGGTATCGACCGCGGCGCATACGTATCATACATTATACTAAGTCTCATAGTACGAAGGAAACCATGAAAGGTCAAAAAGTTACTCTAAATAAATCAAGAATCACTAGCTCTGGGCAAGATTTCAGCGTTAGGGCACATGAGAGTAATTCATCCATGCGCAAAGCATGTCGAACAGGCGTAAATAAAGGTCACATGACTTTATTGATTAAAATAATTCATTAAAATAGACAAATGTTCGTATATCAAAATATAAATGATAGAAACAGTGTCGTGTTCAAACTCTTTTATATTTAAGGCCTTTGGGGAGGCTAGACTGCATATTTGTTTTTCATTTAATTATTATTACTCACAATGCAGTTCGTTTTTTTCTCGCAATAAACTGGCCAAAAATATGGTTAGTCTTATTTCATGCCATTTAACTTTTGATTGAGCTTGACAAGTACCCGATTAACAATCAAGTTTTAATGTACTGCTAATTGTGATTAATGTCAGTTAATGAAACCAAAATTTATTGTGGGATTCATTTTTGATGAGCTAAACACATAAGTGAATTGGGGTCTCTAATACTCATGTGAGCCCGTTAGTGTCCCGTCAATAGAGGGCGTTTCGTCAACATCTGTTGTCTCACTAGCAATCAGACATGATAACTACCCTCAATTTTGAGTGGCTGAGAAACTAAATGTCTTATTGTTACTTTAGTAACTTTAGGATAATGGCAATTTTTAAAACCGATAACTTTCATTAAACGATCCCCGATTGTTGAAGGAGTGCGTCTTTAATGCTTTCTGTATAGTGGTATAGTGGTTACGAGTCTCGTCTTTCATTCTGAGGGACGTGGGTTCGATTTTCAGCCATGGCGTGTTTAACTTCAGCAAGAAATTTACACACGTTGTTCTGCACTCAATCCAGGTGAGATGAATGGATACCGTGACCGAAAACGAAGAAATTCCTCGAATGCCTACATATCGGCTGGGCTACAGCTGGGGTTAAAATACATGTATGATTCCAAGTACCAAGTGCAGTTAAGTATATGCATTAAGTAGCTGCGCTATATAAAATGACGGGTCCATATTGGAATTAAATTAAAAAGGGCAAAATTTGAAGTTGTGATGTGTTTTGTGTGATGTATGCCTTACACTCCAAAATTATGAAGGAGGGTTTTAACAGTATTTCAGTTAAACATATGATTCAATAATGGGCTGAAAATTCAATAAATGTAATAACTTGAGCAATTATAATGTCTTTAACTCTATCTAGGCCGGGGTATTTTGGGAGTTCCTATGGCCGGGGGGGGGGGGGCCTCCCAGGCCCCCCTAAGATCTCGGCCGTCGACAGCGCGATCGCGCCAAAAATTGGCATGCGGGATGCCTGGGGCATAATCTACAAGATTGTATAGTAATTTATTTCATGCGAATCGCTATTCGGTGATTATGCTAATTTATGCGTAATTAGTATGCAAAATCATACTTTTCCCTCCAACTCCCTGAATAAAGCTCTAAATGTACTAATTTTTGGTATAGAAACTCTTTGTGGTGTCCTTAGCAAGTGTACATGAAAAAAATTGTGATATCAAATTATTTTCTTATGTATTATATTGTTTTTTGCAATTTCTTATGTATTTCCATGTTTTTTGACCTTTTTGTTTTTCATTGTTTTTTCAATGAAATTTGTTGGGGACTCTTCTGTGATCATAAGCATAAAATGAATACATTTAGACTAGAAAAACTAAAAATAATCATACATTTATGAATTTTGGTTGAAAGCACAATTTGCATTGACTTTGTACACGAAATCACGTTTTTGAGCAATTTCGGTCTGACATGCACTTACATAATGTTGCGTAATTTCGGAACCACGATCCCGGGTGACGCAAAATTGGTCTCAAAAGTTCAATTCAATTCAATTCAATTTTATTTATTTCACTTCCATCAAACAAAAACAAATTGTATACCATATATATAAAAAATAAGTATTTGTATCCATTGCAAAGAAACAAAAATAATAATACACATGTTGTGAAAAAAACTTACACGATTTGGGCAACACATTGGAGGTTTTAAATAAGTATACTATTTTTCAATAGAAATTAGATTAAGATGGAAATGGAGGGACCCACTAAAAAGCAATGCTTGTACAATGTGGGCCCCTCAAAAATAGATAACAAAACCATTAACAGAGTACAAATACAGACATATGTAATCAAATGAGAAAAAAAATAAATGAGAGAGAAATACTCACAAAATATAAAATACGAAGATATCAAAAAATATAGTTTGTATAGGACAAAACAAACCGTCCTAAAATATATCCAAAAATATATCCACCCTTCCCACCCCCCCCAAAAAAAAGAAAAAAAAAAGAAAAGAGAAAGGGGAGAATGCCCTGAGAAGATGGATGGGTGCTGCTAAACGTAGGTAGAACACATGCCATCGTGGACTCAAGCAAACTGGATTCAATGTGTATAAAGGAGAAAAAAATATATAAAATGACCTGGAAAGAATAAAATGCGCGAAAAATGTGATTGATGCCGTAAATAAATAAGCGGTAGGAAGGCGGATAAGCGGACAGGAAAGAGAAAAAAGATGAGAGGATAGACACAAATAATATATGAGGTTAAAAACCGAGCACAATTGGGAAGGACTTGTGTCAGATTTTTTTTTTCAATTAAAAAAAAGGGATGATTTATGTTTTAATTATAGTCTTTATAGTAAAAATGATGACTAACCTCTTAAAAGAGATGATGAATAAGATTTAATTTGAGGATACATTATAAGATTTTAATAGAGATAATTTGAATTTAGTCTTAAAAGAGTTCAAAGATATTGCAGTTCTTATATCATTATGAAGTGAGTTCCATAACTTCGGTCCCTCATATATAAATGTGTTCTGAGCCAGCAAAGTTCTTAGAAGTGGTAAATGGAATTCGCCCAATCGCCTTGTTGGATAGTTATGAATGGATTGATTTTTTGGAAACATTGAATGAAATACATTTGGGAGGTTGTTATTGTTATAATTGTACATAAACTGACCGAGATTGAACAAATACAAGTCTTTAATTTTCAATATTTTATGTTCCAAAAATAATGGGTCAGTATGAGACAAATATGCTTTGTGACATATGACACTAAGAGACTTCTTTTGTAATAGGAGTAATTTGTCTAAGAGTGTTTGATGTGTGTTGCCCCACGCTAAAATTCCATAATTTAAATACGGTAATATAAGGGATGAATATAATGTAAGCAGGGACGATAATGGTAAACAAAATTTAAGCTTGTTAATTATACCAATGTTGCGTGAAATAGTTTTACATATGTTATCTATGTGGAATTTCCATGAGAGCTTATTATCGACTGTTATTCCAAGAAACTTAATATGGGATACTTTTTCCAAGGGAGTTCCATCCAAAATAATATCAACAGGAAGTGTATTAATAGAGTTGCTAAACAACATATATTTTGTTTTTTGTAAATTTATTGACAATTTATTTGCTCTTATCCATTGGGTGACATTTTTTAGTTCAGAGTTGATTGTATTAGCAAGGTGAAGAGGATTTTTATGTGAAAAAAATAAGTTAGAGTCGTCCGCAAAGAGAATGAAAGAAAGAACATCTGATGATCTACAAAAATCATTAATATAAACTATAAACAAAATCGGGCCTAAAAGACTACCCTGTGGAACTCCACAATTATTTTTTTTTTCATTTGAGAATTGCATCCGTTTAAAAAGACATATTGCTTCCTATTCAAGAGGTATAGCTCCTGAACCACTCCAAGGCCTTCCCACGCACTCCATAATGATGTAATTTGTTTAGTAAAATATCATGATTAATGGTGTCGAAGGCCTTGGAGAAGTCCAGGAACAAACCAATTAAATGAGAAGATTTATCGATTGAATGTGCCGCTTTTTCAATGAAACTCAATAATGCATGTGTAGTGCTATGCTTTTCCCTAAATCCAAATTGGGAATCTGAAAGTATATTATTTGATTTGAGAAAATTAATAGTTCTTTTATAAATAATCTTTTCTAGTATTTTCGACAATGTAGATAACAAAGAAATTGGGCGGTAATTATTAACATCTAATTTGTCACCCTTTTTAAGCAAAGGAATGACTTTTGCTATTTTCATGCTCTCGGGAACAATGCCGTTAAGAAGTGACAGATTGAATATATGAGTTAGGGGATCCGCAATTGACGATATTACCCCCTTAAGAAGAAAATTATTGATGTCATCATGTCCTGTACTTTTTTTAGAACTGAAATCAGAAACAATATTAATTATCTCCTGATTATAAGTTGGAGCGAGAAACATTGAACTAGAATTTGGTGGGCCTAAAAATTCAGAAAAGTGTTTTGCTGCGGGAGGAATATTACTTGCAAGATTTTCCCCAATTGAAGAAAAGTGATTATTCAGGATATTACAAATTTGGAGAGAATCTTCAAAAATGACATCGCCAGATCTAATTTTTGTAATATTGGATTTATTATTTGATATATTCATTGCTTGTTTTAAAATTTTCCATGTATTTTGCATATCACGCTTGTAAAGTTGTAACTGATTAGTAAAATATCTTTTCTTTTCTAAACGTATAATCTTTGTCAGTGTATTTTTATAACAAGTATATTTAAGTTTGGATTGCTCAGACCGTTTCATTTTGTATCTATAATATAAGTTATTTTTTCTATTTATCGAACGCAAGAGCGATTTAGAAATCCATGGAAGCTTCGGTGATTTTTTATAGTTAGATGGCTTATCTCTAAGTTTCGGAATATAAGTGTCAAAGTGTAGATTAAAAATATTCATAAAATTTTCAAAGGACAAGTTAACGTCATTACTATCAAAAACACATGACCAATCAGCATCGTCAAAACTAGCACCCAGACGAGCTATATTTTCGTGTGTTATTCTTCGTTTTAGTGGACGGCTATTGTTATTGAATCTGTCTTTTAAAGAGAAATTAGTCGAAACAGGGAAGTGATCTGTGATATCAGAGAGTAATATGAAGGAATCGGGTGGGGGAAGAACATTACAGAAAATATTATCAATAAGAGAAGCGGATTCATTGACTATGCGTGTTGGTTTAGATATTAAAGGTAAGTAAGAAGCGGATAGAAATATTTCCAGAAAATCTTGTGTAACATTATTTTGTTTTAATAAATCAATATTAAAATCGCCCATTATAAAGCAATTTTTACTATCAAAAATTGGATTTTTAACCAAGTCAGAGAGATGATCTAGAAATGATTTGATGTTCGAACTCGGAGGCCTGTATATAACACCTATGATAATGTTTTTGCTGTTGGGGATAGTAATTTCAATAAAAAGAGATTCAATTGTATCAGTCATGCTGTTAAGCTCGTCTCGAACTACATAATCATATGATTGTGAAACATATAACGCAACGCCCCCACCCACCCTATTTTGTCTGTTGTTAACTAAAAGATCATATCCATCGAGAGCTAATGGAAGGCTTGTATCATGAGAAAGCCATGTTTCGGTTAAACCTACTACTGAGAATGTTTGCATGGTGGGATTATTTAAAAGTAACCGTAATTCATCAAAGTGTTTGTTAATGCTCCTTATATTAAGGTGTATAAGAGAAAAAGAGGAGTTATCATAATCCTTAACAACCTTATTAAATTGGTTATGGGTGATGTATTCAGAATATGGACTTTGAAATTGGTTATCAGTGTCAAAATCATAATTCAACTCTTGTGACGAAGAATTAAATTTGTCTGTAACATGGTTTTCAAAGGAAGTAATATGAGGATTTATGTCTGATTCACTTTCTACTAAGGATGGCCTAAACAAGTCAAGAAAGTCATCATCGTTAACTGAATTGAATGGTGTATCTACCGAATTTGCCATATTAAAGAAAAATCAGAAAACACAATTTTTTTAGTTGACATTAGAATGTCTATAACAGGAAGAGTGAAATCTGAAATACAAGTCCCGGTCAGGAACAGATATACAATAGTCACGTGCATGAATGAGAAGAGGTACTGAAGCAGAAACGAAAAGAAAGGGAACTTACAACATACAAAGCACGATACAGAAAGGCGGTTCAGGGAACCTTTGAGCATGATGAGAGAAGAGGCAAAGGAAGTCCGCTTATTGTGTATTGAAGGGTGAACAAGCCGCAGTTTTGAGCATGTGTATTGTCCGTTGCTTGAGCCCACGAAGGCACCTGTAGAGGGCAGTAGAGAGCAAAATAATGGTAAATGAAAATGACGTATCATGTAAGGGAGGTTCAAGCGAGAACCCGATTTCGCAAGTTGCGCAAGACTTGAAAGTAAAAAGTCAGCGAGCGGCGCGGTCAAAAAATTCGCACGGCGAAAATATCGCGCGATTCGTTGAGGGGGGGGGGGGCCTCCGAGGCCCCCCCGCCTAGATAGGGTTAAGACCTAAATACCAGTAGCTCATGTAGAAATTATTCACAAAACAAATCATTGTAATAGAATTATGAAAGAAAATGAATGATAGATGATGTATTCAAGTATTATCGATTTCAAATTAGTATGGCTAAAAGGACTACTTAGGATAATTGTTTTGCTGATACATTATATCCGGCTACAAAGGACTATGACATTTCATGTAAGTGTATACCTGGATATGTACAATACTAGTGTGCATTTATGAGTCTTTAATGCAAAATATCTCAGTCTAATTCTATTTGACATGCAAACAGGGAATTGTGTCCATCAATGGGTGAATGTATTTCCATTTTGATTTTGCGACCTTGGAGTGGCTTCTATATTATGTCACGGTTATGAAAAAGGTGATCTTCACAAATAATAATCGAGAGAGAAAATAAGAAAGAAATAGAGAGGGGGAGAATATAGATATATGGAAATTGGGGGACAGACAATATAGGAGCAAAGTGAGTATGGAGAGAGAGAGCATAAGGAAGAAAGAGAGAGAGAGAGGGTGAAGAGTTTAGATATGTGTAAATCGGGGGTTATGGTGTAGAAGTGAGTCTGGATAGAGAAAACAAGAAAGGGGGGGGGGGGGAGTTTAGATATGGATAAATCGGGGGACAGGAGATACACGAGCAAAGTGAGTATGGAGAGAGAGAATATAAGGAAGGAAGAAAGATAGATGGGAGAAGAGTTTAGATATGTGTAAATCGGGGGTCATGGCGTAGAGAAGCAAAGTGAGTATGGAGAGAAAGATTGAGAGAGACACAAAAACGAAGAGAGCTAGTTGGTCCTTCACCATTGGCAATCATTTCTTAACATAATGTCCATGTCCACCTGTTGATTTCTTGAATATGGTCCCTGTATTAATGGGATCACTTTATTTCGGTATCAACGGATCAAAACATTGCAGAAAGGGTTCATGAAAATAGATATCAAAGTGTTCATAATTGATTAAGGCTACAATATTATTGTTCAGTGCCACCCATGCCAAATTCAGTGTCAACCCGTCCTTTCTCCTCTCTGCACAATACTTCGACAACGTGAGTATGGTGCTCTATTATGATTTGATTTAATGCTTGAATGACAATAGTCTATTTCTGCTCGATTTCATATTTTAGGTAGCTGTTCAATTAACAATAATTTCAAGATGAAATATGTGTATTCGTATACGGTAACTATGTTTTTTTCATGGAATGTTTACTTGTTATTAGAATAATATTGCGCATAATATCATGAATGTCTTCAAAATTATAACAATCCTATCGGTTTGATTCACGCCAGAAAGAAGTAAAGGTTCAATATAGTGTCAGATTAGTCCCAAAGAACCCAAGTTAGTCATTTGTCCTTGCTTAATTGTTTACCGATGAGGTAGATTGACTTCAAATAAACCACTTTGTAGATCAAAATAAATTTGGGTTTAACGGATCGCGGGATTTTGTTCAACTTTTTTTGCATTAAACAAGACATTTTGTAAGTATATAAAGGTGGTATATTGGCAATTTGTCAACGCCTCCCTTGTAACATTTGATTAGGTAAAAAATGATATTCACAGAATTGCAGTTGCAAGATTAATATTCTCTTACGACAGATTATTAAATCCTCGTATTTATATTACACTGGACATAATGCTAACTGCGCAAGATGGCAGGCTTCTTTGTTTCTAGAAATATTCATGCGTAGTTTTATATGCTTATTATTCTAATGATGTATGTCACATGTGTTTGTTATTTCAGCAAGTAATTGAAAAAAAAAGAAATATAAAAAAGGCCCAAGTCTATAGGAGGTAATTTAGAAAAATCGAAAAAAAATGATATTTTTTAAATTGGGTGGTGCATTTGTCAAAAAAAAACATCAGAGAACATCATAAAACAAATTAAAGCGTACATTTTCAATGAAAATTAATATACACGTTACTTTTGGGTGGGGACTTTTGGTCTGGTTGACTTGAGTCGTTTTTAGAATCTTTTGAACTTGGGCCATTGTGTTGGCTCAGTTGGTAGAGCGTACGTCTCACAAGCAGAAGGTCGGGGCTCCAAACCCTGGCTGTGTCAGACCAAAAAGACGTTGATGGGAGTCGCTGCTACCCTAGGGATAGAGCCTCGTTGATCTAGTGCTGCACAGCGGCTGCCGGGCCTACGATCAATAGGGCTAAGCAAATTTTTAGAGTATTTCATTTCATGTCTATTTCGAATAATGAAATATGGATTTTCAGGACGACGGGCCTAAAAGTCTCTTCCAAAATCAAGTACCGTCGTAAATATGCGTTCGCGTTCTTCCAACGAAAGGTCGGTAATGTTTAATAAGATGCTCATCCTCAAGCCCAGAATTACCTCTCCCCACAGTACATATCAGAACTCATTGAACCATATAAACCTAGAGGTAACCTTCATCACAACATCTTCTCACTATTCCCTCCACAAATACAAATGCATGTTGTCAAAGAGCCCTTTCTTAATCTGTCTCTGTGCTCTAGAATTCGCTACCGTTAAATATAAGAACTGCACCATCCTTTCCCATATTTAAATCAATGCTGAAAACTCACTTATTTTCAAAATAATATTCATAATGTTCAATGTATTATGTTGTTAAATATTGTAAGTTTTGATTTCATTAGTTTGTAACTTTCATGTATTCATTTAATTTGTTCTAATTTGTGATAAGTATTTTAGGTTTAAAGTTTAGGTTCATTGTATAATTTGAATAAGGTTTAATATACATGATATATAGTTTTGTAATTAAATATATTTTGTAAAGCGCATTGAGAGTATTTCGACTATCATGCGCTATATAGATTTCAATTATTATTGTTGTTGTTATTATTATTATTCATGTTATGCTTTGTAAATGGGCATATTTTTTTTCTTCATTTTATTGCTTGCTAGTGAATTGTGGGGGATTCTCAAAAAAGTAAAACTTTATCCGGAATCCGTCCCTGCATGCCCAACATCCACACACACACATCAGCATAGGAAATATTAGTAATTTCTCTTTGAGGAGCTATTTTTTATCGACTCACACCCACCCAAACTGCCCTCACACACCCTCTGCACGTCTGCACGCAAACTTCAACTTTGGGATGTATGCTTATATTTTTGATTTCTTATTTGAAACGTATAAACAAACTTGACTTCTACACCAGTTTAGCAGCAATGCAGAACATATGGTACTACTGCTGTGTGTGATATTGTGCTTTATTTTGTAAGGGGCTCGGCATTGTGATTTGCAATCTAGGTTTAGTTTGCTATATTATTCTTCAACATGTAACGAAAGCCTCACTAATTCTAGTCGTGAATTTGATTTAACTATTGTTCTGTGATTTATACGATAATGATATTACATTTTCAAATAAATCCTGCTTTATTAACTATATTTTTTCGATTATTTAAATGTTCCTTACATTTTTTACTAAGATCCTCAATATATTTCACGACATCTCATTTTTTTTACTTTTTTTAAAATCAGCTTTGTTTTCTATAATTTCATAATATCTAACTTCATGATTCAGTGGATTTGTAGTATTTTTTGTATACTGTTAAATCTACATATTGATATATTTTTAAGAACACGTTGGCATACTAATATTTGTTTGATATCTCAGTTTTTTGCATCATTAATGTCGAATGTAAACAGGTAATAACCCGTGAATTGGTTAAACGTCCCCATGTTATTTCTATATGAACTTCACTATTTTGAATTCAATAAAACAGATGAAAAAAACTGGGGGTGCAAACCCCTCCCCCCAAAAAAGTAATGAATATTATTTGACGACCGAGAGAAAAGGGAGAAAAAACAAAGAAATTACATAAAAGAAATATTTAAAATTACTTGCGTGATCTGCATCTGTATATTGCCTAAATATGTCAAAAATTATACTTTTGAATGAAAAGAGTCAATAATTTGACTCAATCGCTACGTTCTTTCGCATTTTTTAAAATGAATTTTGTGTCATATGCCATGTCCGCCCCCTATCTTTTGCTCATTACGCTAATGTGTGCAATTACCCTAATATTCTAGCAATTTATTTGGGAGACTGAAGTGCAGAGTGCACGGCAGTCATGGAGAGGATTCGAATTTATTCATACTCTCGATATAGTCTCAATACTATGCGATGATCGAACTAGCATCATCATAATATTGGCAAGAAAATTTGTATAATTATAAAAATAAGAGATAAGAATTGTTGATAATGCTTGTGTAAGGAAATGGGTGTTGGGCTTAAGTACCGAGAAAAATTTGCCGATTCATTTAATCATTGCAGAATACCCTCAAGAAATTTAAAATGATGGATACTACTTCAGTTACAAACAGCACCAATACAAAATATATTTTGCATTCGTTTTATCTATAATAATTATTCTGTAAATCAACTCCTTTCAATGTTATTACAAACCGAAGAACAAGTGACACATTGGGATTTCAATCTCAGTGATAAAGTGCTGGTTTTGGAAGCCCAGTATAGAATTGCTTCCCCTAGCCATGCTAGCCCCCCCCCTCTGCTCCCACAACGTATCCGAATCATTAATGATATTCAAAATAACATTATTGAGAGCTCATAATCTAATGATATTCGTCACAGTATCAGTTTAATTTCAGGTTCGGTGTTACAGTCAGTTCAACACCAAGACCAAAAGGTCAACACCGAACCTTATCACCAACTGAGGGCCGTTTCATAAAGTTGATCATAAATCAAGAGCGACTTTACGAAAGACGGATGATCCTTTCTTATTTATTTATTTATTTATTCATGTTTTATTTATAACAAATGATAAAATAAGGTGGAGGGTAGTTCGGTTCAGTTATAAAACTGCTTTACAACGAAGCCCCCCGCCTTTACAAACATAATATAGAACATAAACATGATAATATATATAAATAAATACAAGTGAAAATTAACATAAAAAGTTATAATCTATGAAATAAACATATTTCATAAAGATATTTTAGTCTTTGTTCAACGGATTGCCAATTTAGGGTTGTAAGAAGTGTACACTGCGGTGTATTATAATCCTTATTTGATATTAATCTTGCATATCTATTTTGTAATTTTTGTAGTTTGGAAAGATTTGTTTTTGAACAACTTCCCCATGCAGTGCAACAATAATCAATATGTGGTAAAATTAAAGCAAAATATAAGTATACAAGAGTTTTATGGGGTATTAATTGCTTTATGCGGCGAATACATCCAATTGTACGTGATATTTTATTACATATATATCTTACATGGTCAGACCAGGTCAGTTGCGAGTCAAGTATAATACCAAGATATTTAATTTTATCAACACATTGCAAGTAGTAATCGTACAATTTGATCTTGAATTGGTGATTATCTAGCTTTCTTTTAGTGCCAAAAGGCATGACCATGGTTTTCTGTGGATGAATATACATCTTATTAATATCAAACCACTTGCATATTAAATCAAAGTCATTTTGTAAATTCAATTGAACTTCAGAAAAGTTATGAGAATTGTTAAAAATAACGGTATCATCTGCATAGAGTGAAATTTTGGAATTTTTATGAATTCTTAAGTTGTTAATATCGTTAATATATAGACAAAAGATCAAGGGGCCAAGGATTGACCCCTGGGGCACCCCTGATTTCACAGTTGAAAGCTCACTACAATAATCATCTATATTAACACATTGTTGTATTCCGACCAAGTACGATTTAAACCATTCACGTCCCTTATTATTCATATAGAAAATTAGTTTATCAAGTATTATTTCGTGTGGAATTACGTCAAATACTTTTTTTAGATCATAAGATATAGCTCCCATAATCTGACCATGATTCATATTTTCAAACAGGTAGTCAGTAATTTCTGTAAGGCACGTGGCTGTGGAATGGAGTGGTTTGAATCCAGATTGACGTTCCGACAATAAACTATTTTGGTTAAGATACACGCTAAGCCATCGCCTATGAACATTTCGGTATATACCATTTACCACAAGGCGTGATCACCAGTCGTTCTTAAAAAGGCTCTTAACTTATGAACAGCTTTATGAAACACCCACTAGGTACCGTTGTAGTACACGATTCAGTGGAAGTTGTATGGGTGCCCATTAAGGTCATTTGGTGCATTATCATGGTTATGGGGTTCAAATTGCTAGATGAACATGTATCACCAGGAATTCATCCTTTATTTATTTTTATTTATTTATTTCACATCTTTATACAGGGTAACCAATTCAGCTATACACGATAAAAAAACATTAACAAAGATAAAAAGCTGGTTTGCAATTGGGCCCTGTTAATCAAAATACATACAAATTATAAAAAAATACATAATATGCAAAATATACAAGAAATAAACCTTTAAAAGTCCCAATCCTCATCAGAAACACACAAAACACACAGAAGCACCCAAACCTACACACACACACACCCCATTACACTCTGCAGACTTGCTTGTAACATGAATTCAACATTATGATTACATATTGACATAAGCGAAAACAAATTTTACAAATAAGATACAATTAAGTTATAAATGGTGTGGGATTATTTTCAAGAATTCAGAAGACGTTTGAATATTGCTAATGATTGAGCAGATCGAGTGTCTTGGGATAAACAGTTCCATTCACTTATGCCTACCGGTATAAATGTATTTTTGTAATACTGCGTTTTGAATTTCGGGGCTCGTAGCATTAATTTATTAGTTCTTCGTGTTATACGCACTGATACATCATCATTAAAAATAAATTTGGTACTTAATAAATGGGGAGCTAATCCATTTACCATGTTTACACACTTGTATACCATACATAATGTAGATTTTCTGTACAATTCTTTTAAAGAAGACCAGGAGAGAATTTGAAAAATACGCTCTAATGGGGTTTCCCATGTATAACCGCTAACGATGTAAGCTGCACGTTTATGTAGTTTTTGCACAGTATTATAATTAGATTCAGATCTATACGACCACACATTTGAACAATACATTGCATGAGGGAGAACGAACCCTATGTATAATCGTTTAAGTTGTTCCACATTAAATATATGTTTGTTTCTTCTAATTAACCCAAGCTTTTGTTTCATTACTTTTACAATTGAATCAACATGGTTTTTGAATGTCAAAGTATCATCAATTATCACGCCCAAACATTTGTGCTGTGATAAAAAATCTAAAATAGTGTTATTGATTATTACAGATAGTGCTTTGGCCCGCAAGGTTGATAACCGCTGTCGAGAACCAAGAAGCATTACTTTGGTTTTTTTTATCATTTAATATCAATCTGTTTTTACATTTCCACTCATATACTTCTTTCATTGCGGAGTTTAGCTGGTTTTCTACAGATTCTATGGTACTACCACTAACATACAACGTTGCATCATCAGCAAACATAACAATCTTCCCTGATTTGATAAAAGAAGCCAGATCATTAATATAAATTGTAAATAGTAAGGGCCCTAAAACTGAGCCTTGTGGGACCCCAGAAGAGGTTGATTTTATACTCGATTTTATCCCTCCTATTTCTGTGTATTGTTTCCTAAAACAAAAATAAGATTTAAACCATGCGATAGCATTATCAGAACATCCTATCGCAACCAGTTTTTGTAGTAGAACATCATAGTTTACAGAATCAAAAGCCTTTCGCATATCAATAAAAGCTATTCCACAAAACTTACTCTTGTCAACTTCAGTTGCCCAATCGTCGTCCATATACAATAAAGCACTTTCACATGAATGCATTGGTCTAAAGCCAAATTATTTATCACAAAAAAAATGTATATCTAATAAATGTGCCTGCAAATGCTTTTGTACCCACTTCTCCAAAATCTTGGAAAAAATTGATAACAAGGTTATTGGACAATAGTTTTCTACACATGATCGATCTCCAGCCTTATATGGATTGGACGAATTTTGGCAAGACACCAGGCTTACGGGTAGTACCCTTTAGATAATGAAAGATTAAAGACATAAATAAGACTATCTATTACAGATGTGGAACATTTCATCATTTTCAAAATTTTAACCGAGATTTCATCAGGCCCCGTGGCCTTTTTTACAGAAGAGCCATCGATTTCTTTTGACACAAAATCGTATGATATAAGAGGAATATCAAAAGTTTCGTTTTGATTATCAGAATTTAGTTCTGATGATAAATTGTCAGTTACTATATTTGTATACGTGGGCACAAAATCACTTTCTTCCACGTCACCCAGCAATTTCGAAACACTACCAATAAAGTAATCATTAAGTTTTTCAGCTACTATTTCAGGCTGAGTGACTTCCTTGTCATTAATCAGCGATTTTATAGCAAGTTGTCCAGAACTAGAGGACAGTTGTTTTAGGATTGACCATAATGCACCTGGGTCTCCAGACTTCTCTATCAGTAAGTCTTGTACATACAACTGTTAAGCTTTCTTAATCAAACACGTTACATTGTTTCTCACTTTTTTGTACTCTTTCCATAAATTTGGGGAACTAGACTTCAGGGCCTTGATATGAAGATGCTTTCTTTTATGCGTGGTCCTTTGACATGTTTGATCAGACTGTCCTCATACGAAATATAAAGGAGATGATTTCTTATACTATCAGACCGTATTAATTTTCCCCATTTCATTTAAATAATCAGATTTTTTAGGATCATCCTAGATTTAACAGCCAACTGTGACGTGGTATGCACATAAGATTATTCGTATTTTATGTGATTATTTCCTAAATACGTTTCAACTGTAGCAGTGTGTACGGAATTAAGCCAAATGGACCTTGTGCAAATCGTAAGTGAGTCAAAACGTCTGGTAAAATAGCCCTTATCAAACATTTTGGCTTGCAGTCGACAATTTGGTCGTTGCTTGTTATTGCTTGTAGTCATCAGTTACTGGTGGTAATTTTGTCCCAAAATGATGTTACTGGCCAATTCAATTCAAGGCATGTAGATTCTTTTTTTCATTTCCATACACAACACAATACAAAGTAATAATACGCGTAAATGAAGCTATACTATCGTTCTATCGGTTTTGTTTCGTTTTTATTCATTATTCATTTCACCCGCCGTGTATGATAAAATAAGAAACGAGATTTCTGCAAAACGAAAATTGCTGTCGTCACCTCAGGCCCAATCCTTTTTGTTTTTAAGGAAACAAGAAAAAAACTTAATCTGTGATAATGTTTTGTCGGTAAGTCAAAATGATAGAATATCAAGGTCCGTTAACGTCGGAAGGATGATCACATTCGCATGTTTTTGTTCAGAAAAATATAACTTCTATTTCATTTATGTTCAGTATATTGTGTTACTTACCCATCAGATATCATGACAGATAGTAATATGAACGCATATCACACCGCGGGGGGGGGGGGGGTGGCCACTTCCAGTGGATACCATGCGCGACCATGGGGTCTCGAAAAGCACCCTAAACACGTAATTTCCATATTCTGAAAATGCACCCCTTAACAAGTATTGGCATGTGAAATCCTACCCTTAACAAGTATTGGGAACAAAACGATACTCTTGGCAAATATTTCCTGAAATGAACCCTTAAACAAGTACAGGAATGTTTTGTTGTTACGGGTCCTTCGGTCGTCGGCTTTACCCTATTTGGTTTAGTAACGACCCCAACTTCTACACCTCGCGCAAATCGGACTGTAAACACGAAGTGTTGGGGCAAAAAAACACATCCTTCATGAAACATTTTAATTTTGTTTTATCATCCCCGCAAATTCGACCCTAAGCACGTAATTTCCTTAGCGAAATAGATACCCTTTTTTCATTATTTCATTATTTTTGTGTTTTTGACACCCTTATCACGTTACGTACGTAACGTGCCCTATCATGAAAAAGACATCCTTTTTACGTGCTTTTTTTGGTCGCGCATGGTATCCACTCGTCAATGTAAGTGGCCCCCCCCCCCCGGATCACACCAAAATGGGTAGACGAGACACACCCGTAAAAGTCAATTATTGAATTCGTAAAGAATACATCACATTTGATGTTTTGAAGACCTTTATAGCTGCAGACAAAAGTAGGCAACATACCCAACAATAGTCATGATAGTTTAGAAAGTTATTCAAAGAAAAGGATATTATGAATCATGATCAATAATTTCTAGGGAGTTTATGAGCTTTATTTGTCAATTTGGGAAAACTGCTTAAAGTTACGCAAAGGACATCATTCAAATTCGGAATCTAGCCCTCTCGCCATTTGGGTTTTTCGAAGTTTTTCGAACTAGTCTTTTGCATTGTCTCTATTACAAGAAAAATGCATAGTGTTTGTCAGGTTTACCACAGCAAATTGCGACATTACAAAGGATATCAGAATTATTTCAGCGTGGGTGTGTGCTAAGACTGTAAAAAATGCCTAGAATATAGTTGTCATACATAATTTTTCATTATCAGTTTTACCGGTGGCTATCAGTAAAATTGTGTGCTGCCGTAAGTTATTTCGAAAAGAAAATAGGAACCCTATATATTACAGGAATAGTTTTTTGTTATAATGGAATAATTACATGTAAGACCTGGGTAATACGTTGAGCTTCATTTAAATTTTAACAGATATGAAAACCATGCAAATAACAAACTGATATCATCATATCAACAAATTATGGTGTTTTGGATTTGTAAAGAGAGATATTAGGAGAAATCATGGCTTTTATTTGACCAACTGTATTTTCCTTCTTTCTGAAATTCAATCCTCTTTACCGTTTGACCATAGGAACCGAAAGGCCAGAACTAATCCTTCGCCTATATACCTTGTGCTAAGTATGTGTCACTTTATGGATTGTGCGGAGCCAGAGGCTCCTCCTTCTATTCATTTCTCTTTGAAAAGTCCTTGAAGCGGGTACTTCGATCGTTTGACAAAGCGATGTTAATCCTCAAACGGTGCGATCGAGCGTTTCACAATCCTCACTCTAAACACGCTGAACGGTTAAATAAACCGTTATGTGCTGCGCCTCTCTTCACATCCAGTGAAGACTGAACGGAGAGTGGGTGTTTATAAACTTCATTATTGCCTTTTAACTATTAACCATTTAAAAACTCGTTGAGTTTACTTCATTGAATGTTACTGGAACACTATACTTACTTGCTGTAAACTTTGGTTACCTCTGGAAGTTGTCATTATCCCGCAGTTTCGGGTGAGTCAGACGTCGCAGTGCCACAGGAGGTAAGAGGTTAAAAAGAGGTAACATATCAAGCTGTGCCTTCTCACTAAAATATGACTTTATATGCCACGCTTTAACATCCAAAAAGAAGTGCGCATAAATTTAAAACTATGTGTTCGTGTTATTTCAGAGTCTATGTGCTTTCATGTCGACTGAGTGCAATAATGAGGGATTGTGTGTATCATTGAATATAGTCTAGATCTAGTCTCAAGAATCAATAGAATAAAGTCAAACAATCTGAGGTATTGTAATCCTCGAATGTAAAGCATACTTGATGACTAGAGGTGAGTTTTTGTGTCAATGAGTTCCATATTTGCTCTCGATTTTTGTTTGCTCTATAATATTTTTAGAATTGACAGAACCAGTTAGATCAAAGTTGATCCTCAGCTGAAATTAGAAATCACGACGTTGAAATAGATGGTAATGAAGAATAGCTCTTCATTATTTCCCTATTAAAATTGTTCTTCATGGAAATAATAAGTTCATAGAATGGGTTATTCAGATAACGTGAAATGCAGAATGAAGCAGCACTTGCGCTGAGGACCTGTACCTTAAATGTATAGTACATACATTCACACTTATCTAGCAAAAGGTATTATTATGTGATGATGCCATCGAAGAGTGGATGGAAGAGAGATGTCAAAATATGAGAGATAGGATACAAGTAGGAATGGGGGGAAGACAAGTAGTTGTAAATACCTTTAAATCTAAAATTAATTTAAGGAAGAAAAATAATAAAATAACAAAATTTGATGCACAGATGATTATTTACCAGTGCCTTAATAAACCTGTCAAAACAGTTTGGAAATTTGACTTTGGCATTAATTTCTCCCAACTCCCAATTTTACAGAATGGATGTTTGACATCATTCAAAAGATCACTTGTCTTTAAAATGATACCATGCTTGTTATGATCATGCCATCACAAAAAGAGTAGGATTCAAAAGTGTTGGATGAGGTCTGAATTCAAAAGCTGCAAAACGAGCAAAAAAAAGGGTATAGAAATCTAACTTTGGCCGTTAATTTTTCCAACCCCCAATTTTACACAATGCATATTTTATATCATTCATAAGATCATTTAATTCTCTTTAAAATGATACCATGCTTGTTATGATCATGCCATCACAAATAGAGCAAGATTGGAAAGTGTAGGATGAGGTCAGAACTGAAAAGCTGCCAAACGAGCAGAAATTGTCATGAATGGTCAGTACAGAACATGATTCTTTTGTCTGTGTCAATACAGATGAAAATCCATTCAAATCAAGCCCCTGCTGTTGTAGTGATGGTTCTGTGAGACAACATGGTTTGAGTCGTGGTTTGAAATACATGTTTATTTGCTTGTCATATGTTTGCTTGTGCGGAGGTGTGTTTGATTCCATGCTAATGTTGATGTTAAGGTGCATGAGAATAATTAAAAGAAACCACTGAGAAACTCACTCATCACCACTGAAAAAAGAACAGTGACATTCAATATTGTGTAATTTTGCAACTTTTAAATTTTGACCTTGCCCCTCATTTCAAGGCACTGCACCTCCATTTGGAACCATAATCACATCATGTAGGGTATAATTGTAAAGAAAATAAAATGATCTGTTTATTGATATTGATTACACATTGATATTTACTAAAACTAAGGTGAAATTATCGATCAAAGTCAAAAGAAACCGCTGGGAGACCCACTCATCACCACGGAAAAAAGAAGAGTGACTTCCAATATTGTGTCATTTTGCAGCTTTTGAATTTTGACCTTGTCCCACATTTCAAGGCACTGCACCTCCATGTGAACGATAATCACATCATGTAGGGTATAATCAATCTTAAAGAAAATTAAAATGCTCTATTCATTAATATTTATTGCACATTGACATTTACTAAAATCGCGGAGGGATTATCGATCAAAGTCATATTTCCAAACTTTTTTTGAGTTTATATTGCTTTTGACAAGTGATGTGCGATTGTCGCATTACATATGTAGAAATTATACTAATTAATCGTTTGTAACTTTTACATGATATAATTCCATTTTAATTATTTCCTTGTAAGCGCTTTCAGCCTTCTGGGAAAAGTGCAGTATAAGTAATAAAGATGGTAATAATGATACTATTAATTGCATTGTTCATTTATCCCTTAGTAGTTTTCAACGTCAGTATAAAGAAATTCTGTTAACAACGTTCACATCCAATAACAACTAAGTAATTGCAACATTATTATAATTTTTGTGTTTGCCCTTCTCCTACACTTATTCTCTCTAACTTCACCTGTCGATTTTCTGTGACCCTCCACATATGCTAGTCCTTTACCCTTTTTCTATTATTTTCCTAGAAAGGCAAACACTTTATTTTAGCTTTGTTAATGTTTCTTTTCCCTTGTATTCTTTTGTCTTGGTATGTTCTATTTTGTATCCCTTCTTTTTCTTTCTTTTCTGGGCTGGAACTTCTAAGATCTAACAGATCTTTAATGCCAGTGTACACTCGAAGCCTGCTCTGTACACTATTTACTGTATTATCATTTTTGTTACTTTGTTCTGTTCTTGCCATTATGTATTCATTTTTACTTGTATGTATATTATATTTATCGAGTGAAATAAATGAATTTCTTTCTCTTTTTCTCTCCTGTAATATATACATGTATACGCATATAAGAAAAATCGACTATATTTCCCTCATTTCCAAGGGGTATCCAAACTTTACAAGCTTTGCCTTTTAGTGGATCCCCCTCATTTCCATTTATTCTCTATAATGCTGTTTTTTTTTTGTTTTACGAATTAAGAATGCCCTTCTGTAAAATAGTACTTGATTTGTATTACTTTATATTACTTTGTATTATCATGTTTTGAATGAAAATGAAATAAAACAAAATTGAAAAAATTGAAAAAAAAATAAATAAAAAATGCAATCAGTTATACACCTGCGCTTTATGATCAATCACTAATTCATATAATCCAGGTTTCTGGTGTATGATCGTTAAGCACCGCCCACTTACCAACCAGGTTGTGTTTTAGTCTTATGTACCAAACCAACTAGACAAAAGTCATTCTCATGTATTTCAGGACATATCGGTTAAGTCACACTACCAAAACGATTTGACACCAATCATTCTCATGTATTTCTTGACATATTGGTTTAGATACACTACCAAACCAATTAGACACCAATCATTGTCGCGTATTTCAAAATGGCAAAAATGTAATGATCGATCTGGCTACCAATATACAGCGCTAATATCTTTTAAAAAGTGATATTTTCCCACAGTCGTGCTTCTATATTTATGATTTGAACAATGGGGGTACGAACGCACAATACCTAAGTATTAGGAAACCAATCAATGACATGCTGTTAATGAAAATGCGAAGTGGAAGACTTCATTCAATAATATTCTTACTGTACGTCTTTCTATTATTCATGGAGCTTTAAAATAAAATCGATCTTAGCTATTGTATCCTAGTGAGAACCGTAAACTTCTTATTGGTGTTTTTATTTAAAAAAGAGATCCTGCGGGGTTATATTCTTTCACTAATAATTGTGTTAGGACAATTTCTATCCTGACGTTAGTTCTTACATATGGATTAGGCCTAATATGGATATTCCAATAAACATCTAGTTTCATGAAATGACCTTACAGTCTTTATACACAAATTTTGTTTTCAAACAAAATAAGTATTAAAATCATGGTAACGTTTATATCTCAGCCGTATCATGTTAATGTTCAATCTATTTTTTAAAGGACCAAATAGAGAAGCTACCGATGTTGGTGTTATGGGAAGGGGCACAATTTTTTCAGTGTCAAATATTATTAATCTCTTTGTCGTGAGAGAGGGGTGTATAAATATTCATTTATTCGTTTATTCATTTATTCATTCAGTTTATTTTAGCTCTCTGATATTCGAGAGAGCATGCTCCATTTTTACATACAGTGCGTCCCACAAAAAAATATCAAACCGGTTTTCAGTGATAGATTTCACAATAATGAAATATGTTTTTATAACTTTTATCATAAATTTTATACGTATGGTAAGAATGGAAAAACATTCGAATCTCATCTTTAATTTGAGATCAACAGTTTATCAAATCGTTCACGCATAGCAGATTGGAAAATATGGAAGCAAATGAGAAACGCGAGAATCCACTCTCATTCCAGGGATCAGTACGAGAAACTTATCTTAATACAAAAGAAATGATAATGAGCGAATCATCGAACAAGCATAGTCGTCGTATCACGAACCTATCTTGTCCAATTTTCTGCGTAACCTGATTTTGACCTTAAATTTCAAAATCGTCTTGGTCATTAACGCGTGAAATGTTTATCTCATATTAGGTATCATAATATAGAATAATAATCAAAAGGTATGATGATGTAAATAGAATATCATAACTCAGTCTTACTTGAAGATAAAAAAGATATAAGAATTCCGGTTTCCTTTTTGTCTAGCACATACTTCACAGGTAGGTAATAGCAAGGACCTACACAAACTACGTAGTTATTTCTAAAATAACTTCGTTTTCCTGACCTGCCTTTGGACACTTTAAAATGAGACGAAAATATCATAACCCGCATTTCAGATTTTATTAAGAAGATCTTCCAGTAGATCTACAATACAAGTATATTGTATAACATGTATATTAGGAAGTCATATTATGTCGAGATCATAACTGATGACCCGAGAGGCCTATTGTCATGATTGCACGCCTTTCACTGACCATTTAGATTGTCGTCAATTTATTATGATACTTGTATGAAACCATTTTCATCAAATTATTTACAACTCTGCATCTATTAAAGTGAATGCAAAGATCTACCTATAAAAGCACAATTTTTTTAGTGTAAAAATTGATTTATAGTGCGCTTAAACAGCTGTTTGACAAAATGCGCCTCACCTGATGCACCATATTAAATTGACTACAAAAACGACAGCCACTGCAAAGACCATTTCATGCATTCAGAACTTGGCATTGCTGCTGTGACAGATGTACCTCTAGAAAGTTAATTGATGTCAAGACAGCATAAATTAATATACATGTATAAAATATTTATCAGTTTAAATGAATTTTCGCTCCAAGTGTCGTAACTTAGAGTTTTGATAACAGTTAAAAGTATGGCCAGTGAATAATGGAACGATGAATTCACAGATGCACACAGGAAGTAAAACTTCAAAAGGTGAAAATAAATGTTAAGAAAATCTTACGAAATCAGTTATGTTTTTCGGCCCCAGATTCAAACTGCGTAAATCTATTAATCGATTAGACATAGAAATTTCATTGTCATTTGGGTTGTTCCTTACTGCAATAAAATATATGTAATGTTACAGTGCCTTATACACAGCCACCGTATTGGGCACGTTGGGCAAGATGTCACCTTGCAATGCATTTAGAGGCACTGTTTACTTCATATCTCATTATAAACATTATTATCTAGAGCTCATTGTTCCCCGTACAACATCAGAATTTAGAATTTCGGACGGCCTGAAATCGCGCCATTTTCCCTTCATCTTATATTTGAATCCGCGGACAGTTGGACAACTTATAACTACCGCAATTGTGTCCGAATCTAATCCTGCCTCCAGTCTATTATCAAACCAAGAGGTACAATTTGCATTGCTCAAAACCCACTTTCTGGTCCTTTAGTCCGCTTCTTAAAGCATTACCTACCGGGTTAACCCTCTTTCTGCCGAAAGCAACAACTGGTCTACACTCCTGATCGAATCAGTGGCACCGAAATGGATACAGAAGTGCGCGGATGAAGCTTGTCAATATTTCATTAAAGGACGTGTTTAAGTATTTATTCTTATTGCAAGTTTCTATTAAAGAAATAAATGAATTATGAAGACTTAAGAAGCTTAAAGCGCACCATTATTTCCTGCCTTTAATTGTTTAATGTCAAAATTACATCAGCCTGTTTAATTAAAGGTTTATTATGTATTGTCAAGGACACATTAAGAAAACCGACTCCAGCCTAATCAGATCTGTTTACTTTATTCCAATCACATTTACTACATCTGTTTAGGGTTGGTTTCCTTGGCGTGACTACAGGTATAATGTAGGTTCAATTATGTCACTATGACTGAGGACATATCTCACATGCAAAATCTTGCAAAAGTTTAAATGAGTCCTTTTCAACCGCAAGTCGTATCATGCTTCATTGATGTGTTTAATATCTAGCGCCCCCTCTCGGTGATGGTTGTCTATTTCTTCAAAAGGGACCTCTAAGTACTTCTCTTACAAATTTAGTCCCTTGATATCTGAAGGGAACTGTTAAACATTTGAATTTTAGTCTATTCCATCCATGCACCCAGAGAATAGGCATCACGTATTGCACAAGTTGAATTTCACAATGGTAACATAATTATACTGAAATCACTTAATTGCTAATCAAATAAATATGAATTCATAATCCACCATGATCAATTAGAATTGTTTACAAATTCGACAATTAATATGTCAAGCAATCTTGGATGATATAATATCACTGGAAACCTATGAGAATTTATTATTACCCTTTTATTGCAAAAGAACGTTTGTATATATTGCAATATTGCAATGTTTTTTTTTAAAGATTGATAGCATAAAAAGAATGTAAGTTAATACCTTAGTCACAACAGTGTAAAGTTACAATGAACCTTGATTTCCACATTTCAAAACAAAAAGTATGAACAAGTGTTATTACTTTGCATATTAAACTCAATGATTAACATAATGTTGTTGTAAGTCAAATGTAATTCATACTTAAATTTTCTCTCTAAAAATAAATATTGAAACATGTATAATTATTACAAAAAATAACATAATATCGTAAATTGAAATTGAGACGGAATGTATTCAAATTCTGAGGACAAAAATAGATCCAAGAAAATAACTGGATCCGTCCATTCGATTCGTATGCGATCCTTGCTTGTCTTTTGCAGTCAATGCAAAAATATCCGTAGAGTGATTTCGGTAATCTTAGGTTTACAGGCCCCTAGCCAAGATTTTCTATGAGAGGGATTCGTATTATAAAGAGTGAACCTTTTTTGATCAGTTCCGTTTCTCCCAGAGGCGGATCCAGCCTTCGCTAATATGGGAATGAGGGAAGGGGGGGGGGGGGGGGTGGTCATCCTTATTTTTCCACATCGGTCACTTAAATTTCGTGATTCATTTACACATGTTTCCAACATACATCATTTTGACACCCGCTCAAATAATTAAATATGCCTTCCAAAACATAGAGAAATAATCTTCCAACACAACATTCGTCCCCAAAATATGGATGAAATTCCGGATTACATAAGAAATTCTCTATCGACAATGTCACAAGTCGTGTGGTCCAGTGGTTTGAGCATTGGACTCATAGTCGCAAGGTTGTGAGTTCGAATCCCAACTCTGCCATTGTTTCCACTTTGATAAAAAGGCCCAAGAGTGATATCTGTCGTCTATTATGTTAGCCACTATGGCTGATTAACCTAGACGTAAAATGTTTCCAAGGTAATTGGTTATATACCAGCTTGGCGTTTACCAGCAAAAAATGCTGTCCTGCTGAGTTCCTACGGGAGTTACCACAACAGAAACAGAAACAAGTCGAGTTCCTAAATTGTCAACTTTTTAAATATATATTTTTTTACTTTTGTCTCCCAAACTTTAACGGAGGAAAAGATTCCCTACTATTTACGTTTAAACAAAATACTGGTCAATGATCGGGCCAATTCAAATGTATAGCGAAATAGCTTCGTGGCGAATTGCCGCCGATTTCTTTTTAGCTCTCGTCGCTATTGTAATCATGGAAATTAATTCACCGAGCGTACGTGGCTCGTAATTTCTGTACGAATGTATGTACGTACACTTATGTGCCACGCCCAAGTTGATACGTCTGCATACATTCGTAATCCCGACGCTTCGTTATTCCGAAGGTTCGTTAATCCGAAAACAAAATGAGGTTCGTAGTTTTGAAGGATCGTTAGTCCGAAAACGAAATAAGGTTCGTTAATCCGAAAATTAGATAAGGTTCGTATTTCCGAAAATGAAATGAGGTTAGTAATTCCGAAGGTTCGTAATTTTGAAGGTTCGTTAATCCGAAAACGAAATGAGGTTCGTAATTCCGAAGTTTTGGTAGTCCGAAAACGAAATAAGGTTCGTTAATTCGAAAATTAGATAAGGTTCGTATTTCCGAAAATGAAATTAATTCATTTTGGTAACAAGAACGGTGCTGTTCTTGCAAGATAACAGGATATTATGCAATGATAAACTAACGAACGATGATATATGTGTGTATTGTGGCCAAAGCATGTATTGATTTAAGAATAGGCCCCATATCAAACATACGCTTAATTTCGATTTTATCTGAGCAAATGCTACCGAAGCAAATGGTTGCAGGGGATTGTGTTGGTCGTTTGTGAGTAACCTCCAGATAATAGGATTTGTATTGGAGGGGATGTCATTTTTGATAAGAGCTTCTGCTGGTAATAAAAATTAAAATAATACTAATGATGATCATAATATTAGCAAACGATGATCTTAATAAAAATGGTGATAAAGAATATAAATGTTAATAAAATTTTATTGATCGTTTTCCTAGTGTTAACAATGTTCATCCGTTTTTTCATGATTACAAAAAATGCTCGGACTGTTAACTTTATATGTGGGGCGTTTTGGCCAAGTGTATTGGTCTTCTGACTATGAAAGAGAGGGTCGTAGGTTCGAATTCCAGCCATTGCGTAAATTCCTTCAACAAGAAATTTATCCACACTGTGCTGTACTCAACCCGGGTAAGGTGAATGGGTACCCAGTATAAAGAAATATATTAAATGCCTTCCTTTGGGCGCCTATAGGCAGCCCAGCTAAAGTTGGGGTAATAATAATTGTAGGGCCCGCTCGGAGAACATTTTTCAGAACTGTGGTGGCTTCCCTTGGTAAATAATACCAATGTTATTATTAGTATGTCTTATTAGGCCTACATGAAATTTCCAAAAGTTTGAGCTCGTGATTCGCTCGAAACATCTCACAATAATGCCCTTTTAACAGTAATTAAGTCCATAATTGCCTAAAAAGCGATTTTTATAACTTCAGATTTGATTTTTTTTCCAAACCGCTTGCTCGCTACGCTTTCTCGCCAAAAATGATACCTAAATTTATATTTTGTCAATCAGAAATCAATTAAAAAACTTTGCTCAACTTAATTACTACAAAACCCACAACTTCTGTACACAAATGATAATTATCATGGTCAACATATCCGTTTGCACCAAAATGTCCTTTTTGGCATAATTTATAAGTGCACTTTTTTGCCCCCCCCCAAAAAAAAGGAAAAAACGTTCCGCCGCCCTTGATTGAAACCGCATACATTCGTAATTCCGAAGCTTCGTTATTCCGAAGGTTCGTTAGTCCGAAAACGAAATGAGGTTCATAATTTTGAAGGTTCGTTAGTCCGAAAACGAAGGGAGGCTCATAATTCCGAAGGTTCGTTAGTCCGAAAACTAAATGATTAACTAACCTTATTTCGTTTTCGGTCTAACGAACCTTCGGAACAACGAACCTTATTTCGTTTTCGGATTATCAAACTTTCGGAACAACGAACCTTATTTCGTTTTCGGATTAACGAACATTCGGAACAACGAACCTTCTTTCGTTTTCGGATTATCGAACCTTCGGAAAAACGAACCTTATTTCGTTTTCGGAATAACGCCACAAATGTTCAGATTAACGAACCCTTTTTCGTTTTTGGATTAACGAACATCGAGTTATAGGCAATTTACGTGTTTCGGAATTATGAACCTTCGGAATAAAGAACCTTCGGAATTATGAAGTGTAACCGATACGTCATGTAAGGTGTATTGGTTTGTGCACAAGCTAGTAGCAGGCATTACGTTTTTGCTTTCGTTGAGTGAAGACATGTAGTCGTTTAAATTTAATTCCTGCCAGTCGCCATTTTTATGTTTCCTGAGTTGTATCTTCGAGTTGTTTATAGTCACCAAATAAATCTTATTTTCGAAGTCTTAAGTAATTATTTACCGAGTTCTTAATGAACTTTATGAGACGTGTAGAGAAGTCACTGTGGTGGTAAGCAATAATCGTATTTATTTATCTCTCTGTAAGGCAAAATACGATTTATGAAAGCATTTGAATGCTAAACATAGTACTGCATGATTTTAAATTAATAGTTATTGAATATTGCTATAAATTAAACTCAATTACTAAATGGAAAAACGGAAGAAATGAATAGCCAATGTGATAGAAGCATCTTTTGTAGATCATTTCCATCATTGATTGTTAATTTATTGTTCTTATGAAATGTTTCAAAGAGCATATGAAACGATAATTTAATCTTTTGAAATGATTTATTTATAAAGATTTGTTTACCTCGATCTTTAATGCGTTAGGTAAAATGAGGAAATGTAATCCAAACGGACATGATTGGCACGTATGCTTGAGGATAAATGCGAATGTTTGTTTGGGTAAATATAGCTATACATTTCGACGATCCTTTTCTCGAAAGACATATTGGATTATTGTTTTAATTAATATAGAGTTCCTTCGTCGGGACTGGAGTCGGCTACCCTATCGGGTACGTTTATGCAGCCATTGCTGATCATCAAGGACAGCTCAAGGTCGTCGTTTTGGGACGTCGCAACACCGTCCGTTCACCGAATTGTCGCAGAAATATCTACAGCGCCATCACCGGCAACAGTTGGAACCGTGTTTCAAAACCAGGGGCCCCACCCTACCGCGAACTGATAATCAGGATACGTGTGAATAAATGCGTGTGTGCGCTTGCAATGGGTGTGGGTGTTTCATTTAGTCCGTGAATATTTTTCCTCTTCAATTGATATATTATTCAAACTCTCAAATGTATTTTGATCACACAAGTGTTCGATTAGGTTTTCCAAACTTTTGTAATTAATGATAACTCCTTTCCACTGTTGTAAACTGATTTTGGAACAAGAACTTATTAATTAAATGCAATTATAAATTTGCTCAAAGTGTCAGGGTTTTGTTGTACTGAGTATCCGTTCACAAATCTACCTCTCTCTTTTCATTTCGGACCCAAATATAGGGCCGTGACAGACAATCAGCTTTAAGTATAAAATGAAAAAATGCTTCTGTCGTTTTATATATAAATATTTCCCATCTTAATTTTCCTCTTGACTTTAAAAATGATAACATGAACCATGAACAAGTGTTGTTGCAGCATTTATATTTTGCTCCCCCACTGATATTTTGTTGAGCATTCTATTGTATTTAGTGATTCATGCCCGCCTCCCCGCTCATGTCTCCCTCTCTTGTTCCCTGTCCTTTTCTTCTTTTCTCTGCCCTTTCCTTTGTATTGTTTATTGTATTGTATTTATATCTATAGGTGTGTCCCGCCACAAATTGATTGATGTATGAACTTATGTTTACAAGAAAAATATGTGAAGAAATTGAAGAAAATGAATGTTTTATTTCAATTGAATTAAAGTAAAAGTTGGATAGTTTATAATGATTGTTAACATCAAGGTTTGACAAAGCCGACCACCCATTGGTGTTTTGTTCTGGCTTCGCCCTTCTTGCAAAAGCTCCAGCAGTGTTCAATATTCCGTTTGGCCAAAGGATAAGGAATTATATTCGTACCTTGACGGCGCGCAGTGGGCCAGAATGAGATGACAGTGTGCCAAAATTATATACTGTGTTAAATTATTTACTTGAACATCATGAACATGATGATTAAGGGTAATTTTGTGCGGAGAATCGACTGAACATAATTTAAAGCCGATATGACGTCACTTTGATACCAAATTTTGATTGGCTACTTAAAACCTATGTGTGAAAAGACAAATTACGCTAAACAATGTGCAGTATATAAACTTTGTGTTATGTTACTTTAAGATTGACCAGAGTGAATGTTGGTTTGTGCTTCTCACATGCCTTAATGTGTGGATGAGATCCTGAAAATAATTTTATGGCATCAAAATTATTATTAAATAAAAAAACATACTTAAAAATCTGAAAAATATTGACGGTGCTTTATCAAGCGGTGTAGACTTGGGTAAAATGCAGAGTATGTAACACCACGAATATTTGTTTTACTATGAGGAGGGTTTGGGGCTGAAATTATTTTACAAATAATAATAATAATACCAACGTGCTTATATAGCGCATATCACTGCCAAATGCGTCCCTATGCACTTCATTGGATATTATTACCCTGGCTTTAGCCCCGCGCCTTTTACAGCGCGGTGGCATTTCAAGGAACAAATTCCTGCCAGGTACCCACTTACCTCACCTGGGTCGAGTGCAGCACAACGTGGACGAATTTCTTGCTGAAGGAAATTACGCCATGGCTGGGATTCGAACCCACGACCCTCTGCTTCAAAGTCCGAAGACTTATCCACTGGGCCACAACGCTCTACGGGAAGAGTCTCTGGAAGAGTGACGGGTAGCCCTTATATGCATTATCAACCTTTTTTGTTTGCATTATGGCCGGAATTCATGTAATTTTTAATGAAATGGAAGGGGAATCGTCCTCGCCGTGCAAAAATGAACGGCAATGTACAGTCCACTCAGTGCACTGCGATGACTGCGAGGTATAAAAATGACCGAAATGACTTTTGGCGCACTTTTGTTTCGCTCCGGCCACTGTGCGATCAGACAATTCGTGTTTTTTTTTTATTTTAAACGGAAAAGGGAAACGAGAAAGCACGCTAAATTTTCTTTATCGTGAACGTAAAACAGAAAAAGAAACAAAAGTTTCGATTCTTTTTTTCTGCTTCGTGAATGCGAAAAAGAAAAAGGAAGCGAAAATTTCAAATCGATTTTGTGTTTTTTAAAGGAAAAATTAAAAGTTAAGATATGTAAAAAGAGTAAAAAGGAAAAATGAACCGTTTTTCTGTTCCTGTTTTTACATATTTCATGTTAAATCAAAATGGTGGAAAATGACCATTTTTAATAATAATAATATAGATTACTTCTAAAGCGCCAAATCCACATTGATTAATTGCTCATGGCACTGAGAAAAGGAGAAAATAGACAAATTACATAGAGCAGGAAGGGACAAGGATTAAAGAAGAGCAGTCTTGACAATGAAAAGGAAACTGCTTTTTTCTTTCAAAAAATCGAAAATAAAATCATTTTACTCCCGTTTCGAAATCGGAAAAACGAATTATCTAACAGTACCTTGATTTACCTAGGCCGTTAGTAAACAATACGTGCGTGAAGTGCTTGTTCAAATTTGTAACATACTGACCTGAAACGAGGAAAAGAGACATGGTTAGGACCGTTTGACGATTTTAAGTAATGTACTGTAGGAAAGGATTGAAGTTGGAAATCACTCATCATGCACATGGTCGCATTTCCAATGAGAAGATACCTATATAGTTCAGGATACACATTAGGGATCTCAACCTTCAAATTATCATAACTTTCTTATTATTTGTTTACTTTCTATCAAAATTTTGTTGATTTGTTTGTTTGATTTTTCTGTTTTTCACACAATAGAACTATCTACTGTGTGAAAATGTGGATATTTATTGACCTGTCAAAGCCGTTTGACATAAGTAATCATAATATACTTTTATCAAAACTAAATGACTATTGTATTCGTGGAGCGCCCTCAACCTTTTTTCTAGTTACCTCTCATATCGTAAACAAGGCACCATTTATTACTCCGTTCAGTCTGAACTTAGGACAATTAAATGTGGAGTACCACAAGGGTCATTACTTGGCCCACTTTTGTTTATTTTATTTGCTATGACATTTATCGTTCGTCAAACCTCATTTCCTTTGTTATGTACTCCGTTGATACCAATATTGTTTATTCTGATAAAAATCTTTATCACTTATGGGAAACTGTAAATACTGAACTATTAAATGTTTTTGTAAATGGTTTTGCACAAACAAGCTTACCATTAACTATAACAAATGCAATTACATTATAGTCCGTAACTCGAAAAGACGTATTGATCTTTATTATGTAGTGGTGTAGCTTAACAACCAAATTATTCCAAGGGTTGAAAATACGAGGTTTCTTGGCGTTATCATTGACAGTAATTTAACATGGATACATCGCATAAATGAAATTGAGAACAAAGTTGGAAAAAATATATTGAAATAATATATTGCCTAAGTTTTTTACTTGCATAAAACTGTTATGTTCTTTAATTTTGCCATATTGTTATTACTTTAAATTGGTCTTGGCTAACACATATCAAACCCATCTTAAAAAAATATGTTCCCTTAAAAAAAAAAATTGTACGTATTATTTCTCCAGACAACAAGATACCACTAGGAAATACAACAAAGTTGTTTCATTCACTAAAATTGTTGAAATTAGAAGACATCAACAAACTTTTACAATGTCATTTTCTCTACAGGAGTTTAAATTCTCAAATTCCACAAAAATTTCGTAATTGATTTACACATGTTTCCAACATACATCATTTTGATACCCGCTCAAATAATCAAATATTCATTCTCAATCATAGAGAAATAATCTTCCAATACAACATTCGTTATACTAACCCAAAAATATGGAACGAAATTCCGAATTACATAAGAAATTCACTATCGACAACCAGCTTTATGTATAAAATGAAAAAAAAAACCTTCTGTCGTTTTATATATAAATATTTCCCATCTTAATTTTCCTCTTGACTTTAAAAATGATAACATGAACCATGAACAAGTGTTGTTGCAGCAATTATATTTTGCTCCCCCACTGATATTTTGTTGAGCATTCTATTGTATTTAGTGATTCATGCCCGCCTCCCCGCTCATGTCTCCCTCTCTTGTTCCCTGTCCTTTTCTTCTTTTCTCTGCCCTTTCCTTTGTATTGTTTATTGTATTGTATTTATATCTATAGGTGTGTCCCGCCACAAATTGATTGATGTATGAACTTATGTTTACAAGAAAAATATGTGAAGAAATTGAAGAAAATGAATGTTTTATTTCAATTGAATTAAAGTAAAAAAAAAAGTTGGATAGTTTATAATGATTGTTAACATCAAGGTTTGACAAAGCCGACCACCCATTGGTGTTTTGTTCTGGCTTCGCCCTTCTTGCAAAAGCTCCAGCAGTGTTCAATATTCCGTTTGGCCAAAGGATAAGGAAATATATTCGTACCTTGACGGCGCGCAGTGGGCCAGAATGAGATGACAGTGTGCCAAAATTATATACTGTGTTAAATTATTTACTTGAACATCATGAACATGATGATTAAGGGTAATTTTGTGCGGAGAATCGACTGAACATAATTTAAAGCCGATATGACGTCACTTTGATACCAAATTTTGATTGGCTACTTAAAACCTATGTGTGAAAAGACAAATTACGCTAAACAATGTGCAGTATATAAACTTTGTGTTATGTTACTTTAAGATTGACCAGAGTGAATGTTGGTTTGTGCTTCTCACATGCCTTAATGTGTGGATGAGATCCTGAAAATAATTTTATGGCATCAAAATTATTATTAAATTAAAAAAACATACTTAAAAATCTGAAAAATATTGACGGTGCTTTATCAAGCGGTGTAGACTTGGGTAAAACGCAGAGTATGTAACACCACGAATATTTGTTTTACTATGAGGAGGGTTTGGGGCTGAAATTATTCTACAAGTAACTTTTATCTCTGGAAGAGTGACGGGTAGCCCTTATATGTGTTATCAACCTTTTTTGTTTGCATTATGGCCGGAATTCATGTAAATTTTTATTGAAATAGAAGGGGAATCGTCCTCGCCGTGCAAAAATGAACGGCAATGTACAGCCCACGCAGTGCACTGCGATGACTGCGAGGTATAAAAATGACCGAAATGACTTTTGGCGCACTTTTGTTTCGCTCCGGCCCACTGTGCGATCAGACAATTCGTGTTTTTTTTATTTTAAACGGAAAAGGGAAACGAGAAGGCGCGCTAAATTTTCTGTATCGTGAACGTAAAACAGAAAAAAGAAACACAAGTTTCGATTCAATTTTCTGCTTCGTGAATGCGAAACAGAAAAAGGAAGCGAAAATTTCAAATCGATTTTGTGTTTTTTAAAGGAAAAATTAAAAGTTAAGATATGTAAAAACAGTAAAACAGAAATTGAACCGTTTCTCTGTTCCTGTTTTCACATATTTCATGTTGAATCAGAATGTTGAAAAATGACCGTTTTTAATAATAACAATTATAGAGTACTTTTAAAGCGCCAAATCCTTATTGATTAATTGCTCAAGGCACTGCGAAAAGGAGATAATAGATACGGTACAAAGAGCAGGAAGGGACAAGGATAAAAGAAGCGCAGCCTTGACAATGAAAGGAAGCTACTGTTTTTTTGTTAAAAAAAAATCGAAAATAAAATCATTTCACTCAGTATTTCTTTATTTTCTAGTTTCGAAATCGGAAAAACGAATTATCTAACAGTACCTTGATTTTTTTTAGGCAATTTTTTTTTAAACAATTCGTGCGTGAAGTGCTTGTTCAAATTTGTAACAAACTGACCTGAAACGAGGAAAACAGCCATGGTTAGGACCGTTTGACGATTTTAAGTAATGTACTGTAGGAAAGGATTGAAGTTGGAAATCACACATCATGCACATGGTTGCATTTCCAATGAGAATATACCTATATAGTTCAGATTACACATAAGGGATCTCAACCTTCAAATTATCATAACTTTCTTATTATTTGTTTAATTTCTATCAAAATTTTGTTGATTTGTTTGTTTGATTTTTCTGTTTTTCACACAATAGAACTATCTACTGTGTAAAAATAGGGATATTTATTGACCTGTCAAAGGCGTTTGACATAAGTAATCATAATATACTTTTATCAAAACTAAATGACTATTGTATTCGTGGAGCTGCCCTCAACCTTTTTTTTAGTTACCTTTCATATCGTAAACAATGCACCATTTATCACTCCGTTCAGTCTGAACTTAGGACAATTAAATGTGGAGTACCACAAGGGTCATTACTTGGCCCACTTTTGTTTATTTTATTTGCTATGACATTAATCGTTCGTCAAACCTCATTTCCTTTGTTATGTACGCCGTTGATACCAATATTGTTTATTCTGATAAAAATCTTTATCACTTATGGGAAACTGTAAATACTGAACTATTTAATGTTTATAAATGGTTTTGCACAAACAAGCTTACCATTAACCATAACAAATGCAATTACATTATATTCCGTGACTCGAAAAGACGTATTGATTTTAATTATGTAGTGGTGTAGCTTAACTACCAAATTATTCCAAGGGTTGAAAATACGAGGTTTCTTGGCGTTATCATTGACAGTAATTTAACATGAATACATCGCATAAATGAAATTGAGAACAAAGTTGAAAAAAATATATTGAAATAATATATTGCCTAAGTTTTTACTTGCATAAAACTGTATTGCTCTTTAATTTTGCCGTATTGTTATTACTTTAAATTGGTCTTGGCTAACACATATTAAACCCATCTTAAAAAAATATGTTCCCTTCAAAAAAAAATTGTACGTATTATTTCTTCAGACGACAAGACACCACTAGGAAATACAACAAAGTTGTTTCATTCACTAAAATTGTTGAAATTAGAAGACATCAACAAACTTTTACAATGTCATTTTCTCTACAGGGGTTTAAATTCTCAAATTCCACAAAAATTTCGTGACTATTTTACACATGTTTCCAACATACATCATTTGGATACCCGCTCAAATAATCAAATATTCATTCTCAAACATAGAGATATAATCTTCCAATACAACATTCGTTATACTAACCCCAAAATATGGAACGAAATTATCTATCGACAACCAGCTTTAAGTATGAAATGAAAAAAAAAAATTCTGTCGTTTTGTATATAAATATTTCCAATCTTACTTTTCCTCTTGACTTTAAAAATGATAACATGAACCATGAACAAGTGTTGTTGCAGCATTTATATTTTGCTCCCCCACTGATATTTTGTTGAGCATTCTATTGTATTTAGTGATTCATGCCCGCCTCCCGCTCATGTCTCCCTCTCTTGTTCCTTTTCCATTTCTTCTTTTCTCTGCCCTTTCCTTTGTATTGTTTATTGTATTGTATTTATATCTATAGGTGTGTCCCGCCACAAATTGATTGATGTATGAACTTATGTTTACAAGAAAAATATGTGAAGAAATTGAAGAAAATGAATGTTTTATTTCAATTGAATAAAGTAAAAAAGTTGGATAGTTTATAATGATTGTTAACATCAAGGTTTGACAAAGCCGACCACCCATTGGTGTTTTGTTCTGGCTTCGCCCTTCTTGCAAAAGCTCCAGCAGTGTTCAATATTCCGTTTGGCCAAAGGATAAGGAAATATATTCGTACCTTGACGGCGCGCAGTGGGCCAGAATGAGATGACAGTGTGCCAAAATTATATACTGTGTTAAATTATTTACTTGAACATCATGAACATGATGATTAAGGGTAATTTTGTGCGGAGAATCGACTGAACATAATTTAAAGCCGATATGACGTCACTTTGATACCAAATTTTGATTGGCTACTTAAAACCTATGTGTTAAAAGACAAATTACGCTAAACAATGTGCAGTATATAAACTTTGTGTTATGTTACTTTAAGATTGACCAGAGTGAATGTTGGTTTGTGCTTCTCACATGCCTTAATGTGTGGATGAGATCCTGAAAATAATTTTATGGCATCAAAATTATTATTAGATTAAAAAAACATACTTAAAAATCTGAAAAATATTGACGGTGCTTTATCAAGCGGTGTAGACTTGGGTAAAACGCAGAGTATGTAACACCACGAATATTTGTTTTACTATGAGGAGGGTTTGGGGCTGAAATTATTCTACAAGTAACTTTTATCTCTGGAAGATTGACGGGTAGCCCTTATATGTGTTATCAACCTTTTTTGTTTGCATTATGGCCGGAATTCATGTAATTTTTAATGAAATAGAAGGGGAATCGTCCTCGCCGTGCAAAAATGAACGGCAATGTACAGCCCACGCAGTGCACTGCGATGACTGCGAGGTATAAAAATGACCGAAATGACTTTTGGCGCACTTTTGTTTCGCTCCGGCCCACTGTGCGATCAGACAATTCGTGTTTTTCTATTTTAAACGGAAAAGGGAAACGAGAAGGCGCGCTAAATTTTCTGTATCGTGAATGTAGAAGAGAAAAAGGAAACAAAGTTTCGATTCAATTTTCTGCTTCGTGAATGCGAAACAGAAAAAGGAAGCGAAAATTTCAAATCGATTTTGTGTTTTTTAAAGGAAAAATTAAAAGTTAAGATATGTAAAAACAGTAAAACAGAAATTGAACCGTTTATCTGTTCCTGTTTTCACATATTTCATGTTGAATCAGAATGTTGAAAAATGACCGTTTTTAATAATAACAATATAGAGTACTTCTAAAGCGCCAAATCCACATTGATTAATTGCTCATGGCACTGCGAAAAGGAGATAAAAGAAACGGTAGATAGAGCAGGAAGGGACAAGGATAAAAGAAGCGCAGTCTTGACAATGAAAGGAAACTACTGTTTTTTTGTTAAAAGAAATCGAAAATAAAATCATTTTCACTCAGTATTTCTTTTTTATTTTCCCGTTTCAAAGTCAGATAAACGAATTATCTAACAGTACCTTGATTTACTTTGGCCGTAAGTAAACAATACGTGCGCGAAGTGCTTGTTCAGATTTGTAACTTACTGACCTGAAACTAGGAAAGTGGCCTGGTTAGGACCGTTTGACGAATTTAAGTAATGTAGGGAAGACCGGGTCTAGTTGGAACATGGGGTTAGTTGAAACATTGTAATTTTCTTTAAAGCCTGTAAAATAAATTCATGCAATACTGTCCTCAATTTATTGCTATTAATTATACAACAGGGTTGAATAATTATTGCAATAGATTGAGGGCAGTATTGCATAAATTTATTTTACAGGCGTTAAAGAAAATTACAATGTTTCAACGTAACCCATATTCCAACTAACCCCGGTCTCCCCTAATGTAGGAAAGGAATGAAGTTGGAAATCACACATCATGCACATGATCGCGTTTCCAATGTGAAGATACCTACTTAGTTTAGTATACACATCATTAGGGATCTCAACCTTCAAATTATCATAACTTTCTTATTATTTGTTTGATTTCTATCAAAATTTTATTGATTTGTTTGTTTGATTTTTCTGTTTTCACACAATAGAACTATCTACTGTGATACTGCTTTTATAATGCATATGTATGACCTTATAGAGAAAACAAACTATCATGTTCTTTATATGTCTCTTTTCTCTTCCTTCTGCAGGTATATGCATCGCACAATTCCATCACACCATCATGATTCCTGACGCGGTTTTCATTTTCATATTACTAGTGATCGGGCTAGCATCGGCAACAGACATCCCCAGTGATCTCAAGGTTACAACGAATATTGGCAAGGTTCTCGGGAAGAGACTCACAGTCGTTGCTCGTGGTGCTCCAAATAGACAGGTGGACGCCTTCTTGGGGATTCCTTATGCTGAACCCCCATTGCGTGAGCTAAGATTTAGACCTCCAGTACCGAAACGAGCTTTTAATCACACATTTAATGCCACATACTATGGCTACGGGTGTGATCATATCCCCGACATGACTTTCCCTGGTTTCCAGGGATCAGAGATGTGGAACTCACCGGTAAGATTACATGAGGACTGCTTGAATTTGAATGTTTGGACTCCTTACCCAAGGCCACAGGCAGCCACTGTCATGATTTGGATTTATGGTGGTAGCTTCCTGTCTGGAGTCTCTTCGCTAGAATTGTACGATGGTCAATATCTAGCTGCCGAGCAAAACGTGGTGGTGGTGTCCATGAACTACCGCCTTGGAGCTTTAGGATTCTTAGCAATGGACCATGAGAGTTCACCCGGAAACCAAGGGTTGATGGATCAAAAAGTGGCCATGCAATGGGTTCAGGATAACATCCACCAGTTTGGAGGAGATCCTAATCAAGTAACAATCTTTGGTGAGAGCGCTGGTGCTGCCAGCGTAGCTCTGCATATGCTATCGCCAGTAAGTCGCACTCTGTTCCAACGGGCGATCATGCAAAGTTCTGCAGCCACAGCACCCTGGGCAACGGTCACCAATGATGAAGGTCTAAGGAGAGGCAAGCTCTTAGCAAAAGAATTAGAATGCAGTGAATATAGTAACGGCACCGAGTTAACCATCCCTTTAATGATAGACTGTATAAGAACGAGGGAAGTCACACAAATTCTCGCAAAGCAGTATGCAGTCACAAACGGTTTCTGCGAGTTTCAATTCCCACCGGTCGTAGATGGCACATTTATAACAGAAACACCAAGGACATCGCTAGAAAGGCACTCTTTTAAGCCCGGAGAAATCCTGTTGGGGAGCAATTTGAACGAAGCAAATTTCTTCCTAATATACGAAGTACCAGGATTCGACAAAGATCACGAAAGCTTACTGAATAGAGACGAGTATTATGATGCTCTGCAGTACGTCTTTCCAAGGGTTAATAGTTTTGGTCTTGATGCCACTGCATTCCAATACACTGATTGGTTAGCTCCAAACGATCCCGTAAAGCTACGAGATGGTGTGGACTTCGCTGCCGGTGATTATCTCTTTACATGCTCCACATATGACCTGGCCTACGCCTATGCCTCTGCTGGCAATAAGGTATATTACTATAGATTCTTAGAAAGAGACTCTACACACCCTTGGCCGGAATGGATGGGTGTTCTTCACGGTGATGAGATTCTCTATGTCTTCGGAATGCCTCTAGTGGCACAGCGAAATTATACTGATATCGAGGTGACACTTAGTCGGAAAATCATGACCTACTGGGCCAACTTCGCGAAAACTGGGTAGGTATTTTGCCGTAAGGCTATTATTCCGTCTGCATCATGTAGTTACATGGAGTTCGTATGATTTTGTTTTTAAATATACAATGGTGCTCAAAACTGGTGAATCCCTGTGCACCAGAAAATGAACGTATTTTTGTTATAAAGTGTTAAAGTTCTGCCATGTTTTAAGGCCACCGCACTCCTTAGGACCCGACTGGTCGGCGACTGGTTTGCGACTGAATGAGGGGAGATGAATCGCAAGGCAGTCATAAGCCTCGAAACCACACGCCTTGCGATCCGATCTGCGACTCACGCATGCGCTTTTTGCTTTTTGGCATAGCATCTGAGAAATTGTGCTTACTGCTGCGTATGCGCGTTGTTTATCATAATATGCGTTATGCACCTCTGCTGTCTGATTGGCTAGAGGTTGGATTGAGCTTGCGATCCAGTCATAAGGATTCAACATATCAAATCCTTCCGATTTTCCTTGCGACTTGTCTCTGACCGGTCTGCGACTCTGAAGCTGACAAGCGCTGTGACATCACATCTCCCCTCACCCAGTCGCAAGCCAGTCGGCGACCGTTCGGGTCGTAAGGCGTGCGGTGGTCTTAAGTCAGGTGGTAAAATATTACATTCAATAAAGTTTGGTTCTGTTGGTTTGCCGAACAATGCAGTGTCGTTGTCGACATTCAACACTCATTATGAATGAGTGCAATTTGTGCTGGGGTTCACTAATTTTTTAACACAATTCTATATTATGCAGATTAAGTTTTGTTCTGGATATGATTTTAGAGCTGGTAATATAACATGATGCTTTTTTTCGCTTGGGAAGAAATAGTTATTCATATTAACCTCAGATTAAAACCACGACCGAGAAAATAATTTGCATAATTTGACGTTTCCTCCTCCTCCCTTTTGTTCTGCATTCTTATGGAGTAAAATTTTCGTCGAAATGTTACTATAAATCTTACTTCTTTACACCTCTTTCTTCTTATAGAAATCCCAACAAGATGACAGAGAGTGATCCAGATTCTAACGAATGGCCTATGTATAATACAAATAAACAGAGATATTTAGAACTGACTGAAGATCTTGCGAATAACAATCCTTCCCTAGGCAGAGGACCAAGGGCTGACAAATGTGCTTTCTGGAGAGATTATTTACCAACGTTAGAAACGCAAACAGGTAAATATATTCTGTTTCTTCCAGCTTTTCACATCCATTCCTGCCCCCCTCCCATAATCTTACATCTTAATCTACCGCCCCTTACCCCCAGTCGTATAGCTAATTCCAACCCAACTTCAACCAATATCCATGGTATAAATAGAAAGGGAAATGATTACCCTGCTTAATTTGAAATGCGTTTAAAGGTAGCATATTTACATGAATTGTCATATTATTGACTTAAGAATAAATGTCATTTTGGCCCAACTAAGATTGATATAGGCACCAATAATGCTTAATGTGAAAGTGATTTGGTGATATTTTCCTTTTTGAGAAGAGTTCTTTGCCAAGAGGCCGAGGAGTACTATCTGTCTTTTTCAAAATTATTCTCTGCTTTCCGAATGTTATAAAGATTGCTTTCAGTTTCAAAGCATGCACTAAAAGTATAACGTGGTTAGAAATCACGCTGTTTTCTCGAGTGTATATTTCAGTTTACATTGAAGATAAGGCTAAGTAGCGCACAATCATACAGTATATGATTGTACCGTTTCCATGTCTTGCAAATTCATTTACACCCCCCTCCACAAAAAATCCCCCAATAAAGGGCAGTGTATACTGGAGAAAGAATTGACATCGGTATACACACAAAACTTATTATGTTAAAAGTCCCGGGTACCACGCATAAAGACTGTCTTTATAGGGCAGAATCAGGGCAGGGACTGCATGCACAGAGGTAATGGCTTACAGATAGGGGGTGGGAGGCTTTGGGGGTAATTGCCCCCTGCAACCTTCACGACAACAAAAAGGAAAAGAAAAGGGAAAGATTGATATATCATTTTTTTTCTGAATTTGATCCAAAAGCTATCCAAAAATGTGAGTTTTAGTTTTAAGAAAGTCAATATTTCAGCTCGCTCTCTTCGTTCGCTTGCATCTTTTAAGAGTTTTGTTCCATCTGTCATTTCTAATCCCCTCAGAATTTTCGGCTCATTATGCGACTGCCCAGTGGATATGTGGCCCATATGACGCAAAATTGTACTACAATCTTCCCCCTGATTTTTCGGCTTTTCCCTTTTATTTATCGTAAATGCAATAACGTGTGTGTGTGTGTGGGGGGGGGGGGGTGGAGAAGGTGGCCGCGAGGTCCCAAATTATTCTGCCAGTATGAACTAATGATTTATCTTTTGCACCCTCAACACACAAAAATCTTAGATCCACCGGTACTGTTCTTTTTGACTGAGTTTTACTTTGAGGTTGATTTTGACTTATTTGGGAAACGTTGTTATTAATGACATATCCATAAAGACAGTTATCGTGAGTCTGGATCATGGGCATGATACATTATGATAACTAAGCTCATAAATGTAATCGATGACTCAATGGACACTGATCTAATGATTTCATTTACTTTCGGGTGTATAGTTTCACAGGGATAATAATTTCATTTAACTTTCGGATGTGAAATTGATTCTCTACTATCATGAATAAGCCTTGTAGCATGTAGTTTAGATGAATTTCGTTTAATAATGCATTAATGTAGGCTTTTGATACGTTCGTCTTCCTTCGCCAATATCATCCTAACCTTATCCAACATTTTCCAAACAAAAAGTTTTTGCTTGTAACTGGTCAACATAAACAATAACTTTCTCAGGCATGTTAGCGACCAAATTAAATGTACATCATTCCATGCATTTCTTTTTATCGTTTGTCCATAAATCCATTACACATATTAATTCGTTAATTATTTATTTAAGTTTTTTATGAACTTTATTATAACCACTGTTTAATTCTGAGAAATTCTTTAATGGTATTTTTTTGTTCGTTTTCCTCCGCTTTTCTATAGGAGATATTCGAGAGACAGAAATAAAGTGGAAGGAAGAGTTCACGAAATGGTACACAAAACACATGGTTAATTGGAAGGCCGAATTTGCACGCTACATCAATAACAAGAACGAACAGTGCGATGGGCGATGAACGGAGATCTTAAATCAGAGACACTGTAAAATCACCTGAACACTATCCAAGGGCGGTGCCACAGGGGACAGGGGCGACCACCCCCCTAGATTTTAAAAGTAATGCAAAACGAAAGAAAAGAAAAAGAGACAAGAAAGGAGAATTTAAAATGAGGAAGAAATTTAAAGAAAGAAGAAAGGGTGTAAGAGAATAGGTCTTGGCAGTTTATTTCTATAATATCCCTACATTTCAAGGAAAACAATTACGACGTCACCTTGCTATGACGTCATCTTGCCTACCTATCAGAATATCCTGGTGCCGCCCCTGGTGGGTGTTTCATAAAGTTGTTCGTAAGTTAAGAGCAACTTTAAGAACGACTGATGATCCTTTTTTACGCGCTAAATAATCACCAATAAGCGTTAATGGTGAATATTATTTACCACAAGGAAGGATATCAGTCTTTCTTAAAGTCACTCTTAATTTACGAACAGCTTTATGCAACGGGCACCTGATATATATCATTTCAAATCTATCAAAATTACGCTAAACAGTAAATCGTCCAATGTGATAGCTATAAAAGCGAGATAAAACTCAGAATTTAAATGAAGGTGTACCCAACGGATGACCGTGATAAATAAAGAAGGATAATCTACTTGGAACCCATACGATACACAAGGCATTGGTTGATCACGTGACCAAAACAATTAACTCCTGGTGGAAACTATCTTGGCTCAAAATCGATCAGGATTGTTTTCACGGTTATCGATGTCAAATAGCTGGATAGAGCAACAACGGTCCATTGAGGCCACTGGAATCACTTATAAAGGGTTGGCCCAGGCTAAAAATATTCATATCTAAAAAAGTGAAATTCACAAAGCAAAATGCTGAAGATTTCTTCAAAATCGGATAACAAGTAAAGAAGTAATTGTATTTCAAAGTTTATCAATATTTTGTGAGAACGCTTATATCCACATTGTCATGGTTATTCATTGGGTGAGCTGATGATATCATATCCCCACTTTCCTTTTTATTATGTTATTACACGAAATCATAATTGTGTCATTTTTCATGCATATGTAAATGATGTGTCTTCATTATGATGAAATAAGTTGCAGCAATGAAATACTAATTCACTTAATCAGTTGTCAATCCAATTGTTTTAGTTCTTGGTAATTTTTTTGAATAAATATAGTTACATACTCTAAAATACAAAAGATTAAGCGGGGATATGACATCATTAGTCCACCTAATGAATCGTCGGCGGTCATCCGAACCGTCGTATGTGTGATACGACGGTGCAAACCCATTTCCAGAGAAAATCGATTGCAAAGTTTACTAAAATTTTCTCACTTAACATATTCATTGCTAGAAAAATAGATGGTTGGAAAGACTAAGACAATTGTTTGACAATGCTATCCTTATCTTTACACAAAACCAAGGGTCAGAGAAAATATCGTAAAAGAGCTACATGCTTGTAATTCCGGTTTGAGCGGTTTAGATTTCCCCCGTACAAAAACGCCATAGCGAAAACGCGATACGACTTTTTTGACTGACCGCGATTTTAATGCGGGTTATCAGTCAAAACGTCATATCGTTTTTCACGCGCAAAGTCAATGCAGTGCCCAGTGCCGATACGACGGTCTGGTTGACCGCGCGCATTGAAATATCGGTCAGTCAAAACGTCGTATCGCTCTGTTCAGTACACGTTTCCAATGGGATTTGCGCATGTTAGCAAAAATTTGTATGGCATCGCCGTGAAAATCCTCTCAAATCTCAGAAAATAGAATAAATTGCTGCCTAAAAATTTAGTTATGAATAGAATAGGACTTGTACCTTCCTTTTCGGAAAAATCTCAAAATCGATTTTTTTTCTCCAAAATTGACTGATATGACGGTTCGAATGACCGCCGACGGAATATTCATAAAAACATGTTTAGAACTCTTTCACCGGAATAATGCAAATTTTCAAAATTCAATTACTTCATTATTTTTTATCTTATTTTGATCAAATTTTTAGCATTAGGTTTTGTGCATTTTACTCTATTTATTGAGATATAAGTATTTCTAGCCCCGAACATTCCTTTAAAATGCTCCAAATGCCAAGACCGCACACTTTTTCTCTTGTGCGTACATGTTGATTCTTAGTGTTGGTGTGGCCCTATATATTGTTAATTAAGTCATGGAGTACTCTTCCTGTAGCATCAAAGTCGTTTGTGCGGCAGCATACAGCTAGCTCTATTTGTGTTTTTTTTTCTATTTTATTTATATTTATATATAAATCGATGTTCACGAATACAATGCCTTTCCGATCGGTTTGAGATGTATGGCTTTTTATTTGTCAAGAATAAAAGGAAAACGACTTCTCTTTTTAAAGTGAAAGCAGATGAATACTTTGAGTGTAGGTGAATTTTATAAGAAGAAGTTATTTCATTCTTGATTTTTAATCTTTGGCGTACAATTTCTTGTTATCATTCATTGAAACAAAAAATTTCGGTGTACGGAATATCTAGCTCAATCACATATCCCTTATATCTTTTAATCTATTTTTTCTTCAAACAAATTTTGCCCTGTCTTTCTGGTATGGATTACTAGTATTCGGAAATTATGAACGAAAAAAAAATCATAGGAAACATATTCCGGTTTTTTAACAAGTTAAATTGTATTTCCTCACAATGCTGATCAATAGATATCATATTAATGCACTCTTGAGCCATAATGCAGTGTTTTGTTCTTCTGGTTTATGAATTCTCATTTTTTCGATCATTTTCAATTACAAGTTTCTGGCACGGTTTTGCATTACACCATAGCGCCCCCTTCCATTATCAATTTAATTCTACCTTTCGAAAGTGACTGACCATTGGCATAATAGGGATTTAATGAGAGAAGTAAATCATTAAAAAGTGCCTTTTCAATGATTTACTAGATGGGGGATAAGAGTACGGTGTTTCGGTATTAATTCTTGTATGGTCAATTCGTAGAAATTAATGTGTATTTCTGAGCTGCATTTTAGAGTTTTGCCTCATATGCAAAGCAATAAGGGTAATTCACATTCGCTCTCTGATACGAGTTTCCTCGTATATTATTGTTTATAATATTTCTCCCACTATGTGCGGAGGAGAATGAAGATTCTTTTTTAAAGGTAATCGGGTAAGTCATCGGGATTGACACAAAAGCGGATGTATATGCATTTCTGCTTCATATTTTGAATGATTAAAGGTTTTTAAGGAAGTAAGGGAAATAAATAGGGGTTCTAATCTCCTGCTGACTCTTTGGAATGCAAAGAAAAAATGTTGTTCGTGTTTAGTAACTAAACACTCTTAGAAAATATAAAAAAGACTGGTAAAAAAGTAAAACAATATCAATTGAGTGAATCAAATTCATGTGACAGGTCGCGTGTTGCAGGTAGTACATTTTACGTGTAGTAGGACTTATCTCCTGAGCAAGCAAATTCTAAAATAAAAAATTTAAACATTGCAATTATTTACTCATTGCTCTTTTGTCTTGTGCAACCTCAAACGTCATGTCTAGGTCGTAATAAAGATTTAATGACATGTGCACCCGCAAAAGTCGTATGAAGTTCGTAATTACAATATAAAGCCGTGTGCACCCTCGAAAGTCATATCAAGGTCGTAATCAGTGTGCACCCTCAAATGTCACATCAATTCCGTAATCACGATTTAATGTCAAGTGCACCGACGAACTTCATACCAAGGTCGTAATTATGATTAAACATCGTGTGCACCCTCTAGCATGATATAAAGGTTGTAATAAAGAGTAAATTTATGTTTGAAACATTTTGAAAGCAGCCTGAACTAGTTATCCCGTGTCATTAAATACAATGAATTCAAGAGAATATGTAGAAAGGGAAATTGCTAATGGTTAGTTATTTATTTGGGTTCGAAAACAAACTATAATGATATTTGCTTCCTTCTTGATAATTGAGTAGATACTCATGAAAAGTTTTCACATGTTGAAGAGTTTTACTTATGATGTATACTTAACAGCAATAATAATACTGTTTCATACCTTTTATTATTATTCTTATTAAATAATTGCTTGGTTTACTTTCGAGTCTGACTTGGTTACGCATTGGCGTATAAAAATCGCGAAAGTTGATAAGGTAGCAATTAGTATTTGGGAGAGAGAAATATGTTGTTTTGTTTAATGTATAAATAATTTCTTGATATGTTTTTTTTTTACTTTGGTAAAACCATATTCTACGAACAGTTTAACAGTGCATATGTACTCATTTGTTTTATATCATGATTATATATATAAAGCGTTTAAAAAATTATGAATATTTAAGGTGTTGTGGCTGTTCTAATGATGTTCATTATTGTTTATCATAACAAAGTTTGTTTCCTCTGATACAACGAATGGTGAAGAAAATTTATACTGCAAGAATTCAGAAGTGGCAGAATTCCGTATACTTATGAATTATGAGATTAGTATTTTGACTGTATATTAGAAATCAAACAATAAGAGGCAATGACAATTCACCCCTCATTTTAGTAATAAGGAGTATATATATATATATATATATATAGATATATATATATATATATATAGATATATGTATGTGTGTGTGTATATATACAGTTGAGGCCAAATGGTCACATACACCCATGGATTTCATTGAAATTTATTCGCTTGTAAAGCATCGTAAAATTTACTTTATCTTCAGAAATATAAATACTACCATACTACCATTTGGTATCAAATGAAAGAGCGTATTAAGTTCTTCCACATGCCACTGGGATTGACGTATATTTCAGGTGTAATTTTCTTTCAAGAAAAAAGGTAATATTCGTGCCAAATGTGTTCTAATGTCATTTTATCTTCAAACATTGTTTCATAGAAATCTATAAATGTCAAATCTGTGATTCATTTTACATTTTCTTTCATGATATGTCACCATTGAAGAAAAGGTGTAATATGAAATGTTTGGTTTAGAAGTATCCAGCACAAATATGAAAGGTTTTTGCCAAGTTTTTATTTTTAATTTGTCTAAAATATGAAGATTTCTTGGGGAAAAATGACACCTCACTATTTTCAGCTCCTGATGAAAAAAGCAATGTAATAAAGGGGCATGACACGCTCATTTATTTGATATCAAATTCTTTATGATAGCACAAATATTTTATTACATAGGCCTACAGTAAACTATATGATGTTTGGCAAGTTTCACCTTTTCTTTGAATTTCCTGGGTGTATGTAAACTTCTGGCCTCAACTGTATATATAAAGAGGTTTTTTCTACTTTTCCTCGAAATACAAATATAATTAGTTGTAACAATTTAATATTACAAAAGATGTTGCTAATTTAATGACCCCCCCAAAAAAAGAAAAAAATAAAATCAACTAAACATCGATGTAATTTCTCTGCCTTGTATAGATTTTTTAACGACTTTGATGTCATCGTTTGATGATTTATAGTTCGTTAAGGTTTATTTCTTAAGATACAGTTTAAAGGAGAGATTAATTAAACACCGTCGAGCTTGCAATTTATTTTATAGCTTTTTCCTTCAATAAGTATAATTATTTGGGAAACGGAGTGAATATTTTCACCCAAGTGTTTAATTGTTATCTTATTTGTAGAACTAAAAGTGACAATTACGGTGTAAAGAAATTTGTTAATACACTCGTCGAATGAACTAATAATTAAATACTTTACTTTATAACAAATCCACTGTGTTTTACAATTGGGAAGTCAAAGGGATCTAAATCTGGGCTTAAGAATGCTTGTTTTACTATAAGGAGTATTTATTGGTCGCAGGTTTGATTTTGAAGAAAGGAGAAGTGTTATTACAAATGAGAAATGACGAAAATGCATTCGATTATGGAAAACTTTACGAAAGATATATATATATATATATATATATATATAAGAAAATACATATTATAACTTATAGAGTAAAGCTAGCCTCAACATAGTTACGGACATTTCTGTTTCAATGTATTAAGAAAAACGAAACGCAGAGTGTTGAAATAGAAATATAATTGAATTATTACATATTTTTCGTCCATGATCACTTTTATTGAAAAAAATCAAGCTTATTTGATTGGTAACAGTCTATTAGACACGTTTATGAAGGAATTATGAAAGACTTTATATGATACCATAGTAACTACAATGGTATGGATTTAAATATATATATATATATATGTAAATGAATAGTGAATGGATTTTTTTACGAGATGAGAGCGATGGTATCATATTTCTGTATACTATTTTTCATTCAGAATTGAAAATTTATACTTGTAATGATTGGATACATGAATATGTATAAACGTCATCCTTGTAATTTGTTGGGATATACATACAATTTGTAGAGTACCTCAAATTTTGTTATCGTTTTGAAGAGTATATTAATGTCTTACAATGATGTCAATTTTATAGTGGGAATTACAGGACGTGGATTGTGATAAATGTTTAACAATTTGCTACAAATGAAAAGTGTGATTTTATACGAAATTTACGTGTGTTTATATTGAATATATATAGATAAATAAATATATATACATGTATAACAATAAGTTCATTTTTAGATTTGTGGTGTTTAGTGGAAAACTGACAAAATATTAACATTATCTATCACAGTTTGTCGTATAGGTATAGAATTATTGAGAATAACTGTTAATAAACGTTCGAACTGTAATGACGTTTTTTAAACTTATTGTTGGTTTTCTTTATATTTCGTTTGGATGAATCAAATTAAGCTGGAAACATTAAAGAGAGAGTGCGTGGGTGTGTGAGAGTCATATAGAAAGAGGGAGACGAGAGAGAGACGGCAGAAAAGAAATCAAGGAAGAATCTCGGGGAAAAAATAAAAAAGTTGGAGGTTGAAGAGACCCATGAAGAAATACAAATTAATAGATCAGAGAGTTGTGGGTTTGAATGCCTTAAGCCATGGTGTGTTTTCCTTTAGAAGAATTTAATCCACATGCGCTCCACTCATCCCACGATATGTAATTGTGCGCTGTATAAATGCCTATTACGCAGATATACTGCGTCGTAAAGATATCAATTCTGAAAATGATCAATCGTTTTTCTTATTTCAATCACAAAAACGATAAACTAAGTAAGGCCTAAATTGTCCTTTTTTTCTGACGTTACTCATTATAACATAAACCCCTTAATCAAAGTTTGGAAATCTGAGTTTGGCCATTCATTTTTCCAACTTCCAATTTTACACAAAACATAATTTGACATCATTCAAAAGATCAATTAATTCTATTTCAAATGATACCATGCTTGATATGATCATGTCATCACAAAACAAGCAGGATTCAAAAGTGTTGTATGAGGTCTGAATTGAAAAGCTGCAAAACGAGCAAAAAAAGTTTAGAAATCTCGGTTTGGCCATTAATTTCTCCCAACTCCGAATATTACACGATGCCTATTTGATATCATTCAAGAGATCGTTTAATTCTTTTTTTATAACATCATGCTTGTTATGAACATGCCATCACGAAAAGAGCAGGATTTAAAGTGTTGAATGAGGTCTGAATTGAAAAGCTGCAAAACGAGCAGAAATAGTCATAAAGGGTCAATTATATTGAACATGATTTTTTACCTGTGTCAATAGAAATGAAAATCCATTCAAATCAAGCCCCTGCTTCTTCATTTCTTTATGTTTTGTTGTGGTTTATGTAGTGACGGTTCTGTGAGATAACAGGGTTTGATTCCAGAGTTTTTTTTTATTCCATGTTAATGCTATGTTAAGGTGCATGAAAACAATATCAAAAGAAACCGCTGAGAAACTCATCACTACGGAAAAAAAAATTGTGTCATTTGGCCGGGGTCCACCCGCCAGTCATAAGGACCACTGGTCATAATACCCGCTAGTTATAAGGACCGCTAGTCATAAAAGTCATAAGGGTCGCTATTCATAAGGGGCTTTGTTCATAGAGGTCGCTAGTCATAATCAACAATGGGGGTCGCCATTCATAATCAAACAAGAGGGTCGCTAGTCATAATCAAGGAATAGGTTCGCCAGTCATAAGGAGGAAAAGGGTTCGTTGATCATAAGGGTCGCCAGTCATAATAGTGAATGATGGTCGCCAGTCATAATAATAGAAGGGGTTCGCCAGTCATAATAGTGGATGAGGGTCGCCAGTCATAATAGTAGAAAGGGTTCGCCAGTCATAATAATGGATGAGGGTCGCCAGTCATAATAGTAGAAGGGGTTCGCCAATCATAATAGTGGATGAGGGTCGCCAGTCATAATAGTAAAATGGATTCGCCAGTCATAATGGTAGATGAGGGTCGCTAGTCATGGGGTTCGCCAGTCATAATAGTGGATGAGGGTCACTATTCATAATAGTAGTAGGGGTTCGCCAGTCATAATAATGGATGAGGGTCGCCAGTCATAATAGTAGAAGGGGTTCGCCAGTCATAATGGTAGATGAGGGTCGCTATTCATAATAGTAGATGGGGTTTACCAGTCATAATAATGGATGAGGGTCGCTATTCATAATAGTAGAAAGGGTTCGCCTGTCATAATAGTGAATGAGGTTCGCCAGTCTTAATAGTAGTAGGGGTTTGCCAGTCATAATGGTAGATGGGGGTTGCTAGTCATAATAGTAGATGGGGTTCGCCAGTCATAATAACAGATGGGGTTCGCGAGTCATAATAATGGATGAGGGTCGCCAGTCATAATAGTAGAAGGGGTTCGCCAGTCATAATAGTGGGTGAGTGTCGCTATTCATAATGGTAGAAGGGGTTCGCCAATCATAATAGTAGATGAGGGTCGCTGGTCATAATAGTAGACGAGGGTCGGCAGTCATATTAACAGATGGGGTTCGCAAATCATAATAATACATGAGGGTCGCTATTCATAATAGCAGAAAGTGTTCGCCAGTCATAATAATGGATGAGGGTCGCCAGTCATAGTAATAGAAAGGGTTCGCAAGTCATAATAATGGATGAGGGTCGCAATAGTAGAAGGGGTTCGCCAGTCATAATGGTAGATGAGGGTCGCTAGTCAGAAAAGTAGAAAGGGTTCGCCAGACATAATAGTGGATGAGGGTCGCCGGTCATAATAGTATAAGGGGTTCGCCAATCAAAATGGTAGATGAGGGTCGCTATTCATAATAGCAGATAGGGTTCGCGAGTCATAATAATGGATGAGGGTCGCCAGTCATAATAGTAGAAGGGGTTCGCCAGTCATAATATTGGATGAGGGTCGCCAGTCATAATAGTAGAAGGGGTTCACCAGTCATAATAATGGATGAGGGTCGCCAGTCATAATAGTAGAAGGGGTTCGCCAGTCATAATAATGGATGAGGGTCGCCAGTCATAATAGTAGATGGGGTTCGCCAGTCATAGTGGTTGATGAGGGTCGCTAGTCATAAAAGTAGAAAGGGTTCGCCAGTCATTGTAGCACATGAGGATCGCTAGTTATAAAAGTAGAAGAGGTTCGCCAGTCATAATGGTAGAGAAGGTTCGCCAGTCATAATAGTAGAAGAGGTTCGTTAGTCATAATAGTAGATGAGGATCGCTAGTCTTATTAGTAGAAGAGGGTCGCTAGCCATGATAGTGGAAGGGGTTCGACCGTCAGTAGAAGGGAACTTTGCTACATAATAGCTGAGGTGGGCACAGAGCGTGAGAACACAAAAAAGGTGATTTTTAAACCTAATGTGTATTATGTTTTAGTTCAAAAAAGGTATTCAATTTCGAAAAAGAGCACTTTTTTATTTTGAAAAATGGGATTAAAAAAATCATAACCAGCAGGAGCTGTTTAAAATGACACCCTCTCCACTTAAAAAAGGATAAATTACCTTGAGGTTATTCACATTAATTTTGTGACCATCCCGAAATGTATTATGTTGGTCTTCAAAAAGAGTATTGAAAAAGAGCACATTTCATTTTGTAAAAGGCATTTTCTCTTTTGAAAAAGGGCATTTTTTTACCGACGGGGATTTTTTTCATCATAACCACCTGAAGTTGTTAAAATGACATCCTCCCCTAAAAAAAAATCACCTTTTCTTTAGGCGAAAAGGTGTAGATTGTGAATAATTCCAATAACAAGGAAATCTACTTTGAATATATGCATTTAAGATAGTGTGGACCTTAACCTGTACCACAGTATTTTCTATAAGCCTTTTTGTCAATAGTTTCTTTTTTACAGAAAAATGTCTTTACTATATAATCTTTACTTTTTTAGTTGATGTTGAATATGATATGAGCATGAAATTATACCTTCATATTATATATTTCATTTTTGGAAAAGAAAAAAATTGTTGTTTACAAGACACTCATTTTGTAAAGGATTTGGAAGAAAACATCTGAAAGAAGTGGGGAGGAAGGGCTTTTTCTTACATAAATCATCTAATGCAATGCTACATTATTTGATAAAAACATACAACTTGTTATTAAGAGAGTAAAATGCGATACTGATGGAAACTATGATGCTTTGAGGATCCAATCGGTTATTTTTTTATTTCATTTTATGGGCCACATATAGATGGCCCTAAATTTTTTAGATGTATATAAAATAATTTATTGGACTATGATGATCCTCATAAAATCCTTTGTGGTGATTGGAACCTGTCCAAAGTTTTGAGTTAGTTAGTTAATTTAGTTGACCCATGGCGTCAGTTAAATCCAAATTCAAAATGTTATACTTGGAGACAGCCCACACCATTAAAGCAAAGTAGAATAGATAATTTTTTGACATTTTTATTAATTTTTTTTCTTTGGTTAGAAAATGTGATATTGATTTAGGATATCGAACCGATCACTCAATGATCACTTTAGAGATTGTGTTAGATTTTTTTTTTTTTTTTTTAAACAAGTGCACACCTAGTTAGCAATAATGCATATAGCATTTCCATTTATTTGAAAGCGGGATAAAAGAGCATTGTAGATTAAATTGTCTTGCTCACGGGCATAGGTGCCGCGGCCGGGGATCGAACTCCGGACTTTCCATGTATAGCCAGGCGCCTTAGACCACTCGGCCACGGCACCACACATTTAGATAAATGTCATGATCGATTCAATTATTGTGTCAAAGTTCGCCACTGCGTGCGTTTATTCGCATTCCAATACTAGTGTCCTACACTAGTATTGGAATGCGATGCGTCCAAGCGTACAATGAGTCGCTGTCGCTACGTCAGGGTGAGCTTATATCGCGCCATGTAGGCAGAATGCTAAAAGCCGTGTACAGGAAAGGCCGTACGTGTGTGTGCAGGGCAAGTGAGACCTTGGCGTGGTGTAGTGGGAAGTGAGGTAAAAAGGCTATGGAGATTTCTGGTCAGAATCTAATGTTTTCCCATTTATTAGCCGTCAGAACCAAATAACTACAAGGACCACCCCAACGCTGTTCTGCAGGTTTTTTTTCGACGAGATAAACGTAAGTTGAACGGGCCTATCATTCATTCTATATTATGTAGATGCAATTGCTGTTGAAAGGTTGGATGCATTTAAACATTTTATCCTGAATTGTAACTTAAATGCTCATTTGTTTTATATATATATACATGTGAGGATTTTCGAAAAGTTATCAATATTGTTATTTTTGTCCAAATATGACGAATGAGGTTTATTACTGAACTTTAAAGTGCGACGTACGTAGGACAAATACTGATTACTTCTGTCATAAAAACCCCCAAATATGGAATATTTAGTTTCTTATGTATCAGTGGATTGGGTATGAAGTATGTATACCACCTTGATTGTGATTCTTGATTGTTGATTTTTTTTTAGAGCGAAATCAATTCAAGAAGTATTTTTAATTTTTTTTTCTATTTCCTTAACTGAAAGATAAAAAGAATATAGAATATTTATGTAAAAGAAGAACTAAAAGAAACAGTAATTCCCATTTCCACAGTCTCATTCCTTGGTAAGCCTGTGATACTAGGCCGCCATTTGTGGAACCAGTTTCGTCTGCATGAAAATTGACTGGAGGAAATCTTCCTCGGCACTGTGAGTGAATTAATTCGACCACCTTCTTGAAGACGTCGTAGCCCACGATTTGCTTGACAAGATCGACGTCATGCCAACAGCTCAAAGATAATATTAAATCATCTACAGAATGCTAACCTGTATGTATTTATCGCGAATGTGACTCTTTAATACTGTTTTTAGTTTATCAAGGATTGCATCATACTTCAAAAATTGTATTTTATAATTCATTTGTATACAAAGTAATTGCAACAAACTCCAAAGGTCATATGTTTGAATCATTGTAATTGTTGTGAATCGAAAACATTGTTTTAAGGTGAACCTTAATTTTGTATGGAACCATTGTGAATTATTGAGATTTGCTTGTTTGTTTTGATCAAATTTACCAGGCATAATCTATTATTTCTCCAAAGAGTAATAAAGATGGGAAATGATTTTACCTGGTTCATATTCACTTAATAAATCTACAGACTTATTTAATGTGTTTGTATTTTCCTACACTAGTGGTGACATATTGGAAATGTAATAATTCACTTTTGAAAAAAAGAAGGAATATGTTGATCTTATTAAGGAAAAAGTAAAAGAAATTATTTTACAGCATCTTGATATTGATTGTCTTCATGGTAAAGCTTTTGAAAGGGGAACATAGATTTATTATTTATTATCAGTTGTTTTTTAAAAAATGTTCATAGGCGGATCTAGGGGGTCCGAGCCCCCCCCCCCTATTGGCGGAGCAAAAAAAGTAAAAGGGGGAACGAAAGAAAGAAGAAAGAAAGAAAGAAAGAAAAAGAATGGAAAAGAGAGGAGAAAAAAGAAGGGGAAACACCAGAAGAGGAAGACGAGTGAATAAAATAAGATGAGGGGAAGACTAGGAAATGATTTTATATCCTTAATGTCACTATAAAAAAATCGCTTGCGCTTCGCGCTCGCATTGCCTCTTGGGTGATTTACATATCAATATGGAGCTTGAAATATCAAAATTTGAAGTCAACATAGAAAACAGCTCAGAAATCGAACTTTCACTATTTTGCTTCATTTACAAATTAATTTTTAAAATGTGTTCTTTAAAACTTTTTGTTTTATGGTCTGAATATTAAAATTTCGGCCCGCGATTCGCGCTCGCATTGATTGTTGAAAATCTATCAACTCATGCATCTTATCCAAAAATACAAAAGTGCCTTAAATGTCCAGTTTTCAGGCCATAATATTGATAGATTTCACGCTTTCACATTAGGCTTATTAGATTAATATATAAGATATTAATTTAAGAATCAAATTGTCCCTTTTTTCAGAATGGAATGTCGACAAGTTTCATCTCGCGCTTAGGAGAGAAATAAGAAGATAGAGTCATAATTTTCATATGATGACATAATGTTCTTGGAATTTCCTGGTCCCATGTAAAAATTCAAAGTAATAGTAATGAAAGTTTTGAATAAAATTAAAATGATGACTCTTTTTATAAACGTGATCCATATCCACCTCAAAATTTTCCTACAAAGTGCTTGAAATACAGAGCTTAAATTGACCCTTTTCAGATCGGAATATCAAATATTTTAAGGTCGCGCTTCGCGCTCACTTTATCGATTTTCATGATGATAAAAGGTATTTAGAATACCCACTCAGCGTCTAGGTCTAAATCTGAAACACGCGCGCGCATATTTATTCAGATACGCAGCTTGTTCTCTGCAGTTTTATTTCACAATTTTCTTCTCGCGCTTTGCGCTCGCAATATCAATGTAGATAGATTTCCAATTACTCATCCTTTTCATGATTTACAAAACATGAATAGAGTGTCCCATTTTTAGGTGTAAATATCGGATTTTTCCGCTCGCGCTTCGCTCTCGCAACAATTTTTTTGTTACATACTTATCCTTATCACCGCGCTCGCATTATTTGATTATTGAAATATATAACGTTTTTATTGGTTAACTGCAAGCAGCCGTTAACAGATCATTTTTTATTAGATCAAAACGTATATCAAAAATTTCGCTTTGCGCTCGCAATATTAATGTAGTAAGATTTCAAATTACTCATTCTTTTAATGATTTACAAAATATGAATAGAGTGTCCCGTTTTAAGGTCTAAATCTAGATTTTTTTCCATTCGCGCTTCGCGCTCGCATATATAAATTGGTTAGTTATATACCTATCCTGTTCACGATTACAAAAAGTGATTAAAATTTGACAATTTCTTTGCTCGCGGTTCGCGCTCGCATTATTTGATTGTTGAAATATGTAACGTTTTCATGACTAAGTACCTTTTCGATAGTAAGTTCAAAACGTATATAAAAAATTCTGTTCGCGCTCTGCAATTGCATTATTAATGTAAGGAAGATCCCCACTTACTCATCCTTTTCATGACTTACAAAACTTAAATAGAATGTTTCGTTTAGTAGGTCTAAATCTCGAAGTATCGCGCTCGCATCAATTGTTTAGTTATATACCTATTTTGTTTGAGCTACAAAAAGTGCTTAGAATTTCAATTCCTTCGGTAAAAATGTCAAAAATTCAGCTTGCGCTTCGCGCACGCATTATTTGATTTTTGAAAGTTGTAACGTCTTCATGGCTAACTGCAAGCAGTCTTTAACATGTACCTTTTCCATCTGTTCATTTCTGCTCGCGCTTCACGTTCTTTGTAGTTATTCATTTGCATGCATGTCTTTCAGAATGATGAACATTGCCCAGAATGTTCAAATTTTTTGGAAAAAATACAAAAGATTTCCCCCAAAAAATTAGCTCACGCTTCGCGCTCACATTATATAAATAAAGATATTATGATATTATATATTCATTTTTATTCATAAGAATAAAGCTAAGAAGTGACTATTAGGACTACCCACTTCAAATAAACCAAAAATCATCTTCGAGCGGCCGATCGGAGAAAATATGTCTGAAAAAAATTCCGCCCCCTATTGGCGAAGGCTGGATCCGTCCCTGCTGTTGATTGAGTTGAGAGCAGCGACTATCTTGTATGTAATAAGAGAGAAGGGAAAAGAAGAAAGTGTAGAAAAAACTCGAAATTGTAATACTTAACTTAGAAAAACTTCTTGACCAAAATATGACTATTAGAGAAAATTTACAAAAAAATTAGGCTACTTAGGGAAGAATTAACAATTTAGACATCAGAAACTTGAAATGGTAGCAAACATATTAAGACTTCAAATAATGCAATATGGAGACAAACCATCTAAATAATTTTTTATCTTGAAAAGTAGAGGATAGCAGAAATAAACACTTATTAAATTGATTGGTGATAATGTTACAGTATTGCAAGAACAAACAGACATTTTAAGAGAAATTGGCTCATATAATGAACAGTTATATAAATATCATGAAAGTAGTGATGCTGAAGAACTTTTTCTCTCTTATTAGAGAAGAGAGTTTCCATAGTCTCACAGAGGAAGACAATTCATCTTTAAAAGGAAAAATATCTTACAGTGAAGTTGATTTTGCATTAAAAAATATGAATAATAATAAGGCTCCTGGACAAGAAGGACTTACAACTGAAGTTTTTAAAGCATTCTTTTAGGACTTGGGTATGTACTTGGTACGCAGTATGAATTTTGATTACATTTCTGGAAAATTATCCATCTCACAAACAATAATGGTTTGATAACATCAATTCCTAAAGGTGACAAAGTAAGACATTTCATCAAAATTTGGAGTGTTGTTTATAAACTGTTGTCAAGTTGTATTGCTAACAGACTTTAAAAAGTATTACTATATATTATTCATGTTAATCAATCAGGATTCTTGTTTGGACGATTTATTGGTAAAAATATTAAAATTTTGTATGATTTAATTGTGTATACGGAGAAGAAACATATCCCTGGTATTATTTTATTAATTGATTTTGAAAAATCTTTGAAAGTGTTTTTCATGATTTTTTTTGTTTAAAACTCTTTCCTTTTTTAAATTTAGCAAATCTTTCATTAAATGAATAAAAATACAATACAGAATGCATTTTCTACTGTTATAGTCAATGGGCAAATGACATTAAAATTTCGTTTTTGTTATGCGCTAAAATTCTTTGGCTGTTAATTCGAAAATCACATGTCTGTATCAAAGTAATCCATGTTGGCTTAAAAGAATACAAAGTTCTTTAATATGCGAATGACCCTTTCTACTATTATGACTGGCGACCCTCATCCACTATTATGACTGGCGAACCCCATCTGTTATTATGACTACCGACCCTTATCCACTATTATGACTGGCGAACCCCATCTGTTATTATGACTAGCGACCCTTATCCACTATTATGACTAGCGACCCTCATGTACTATTATGATTTGCGAACTGCATCTGATGTTATGACTGGTGACCCTCATCTGCTATTATGACTAGCGACCCTCATCTACTATATGACTGGCGAACCCCTTCTACTATTATGACTGGCGACCCTCATCCACTTTTATGACTTGCGAACCCCTTCTACTATTATGACCAGCAACCCTCATTACCTATTATGACTGGCGACCCTTATGATTAATGTAGCCTCTTCCTTTTTATGACTAGCGACCCTTGTCAAGTATTATGAATACCGACCCTCATTGTTGATTATGACTAGCGATCCTTATGATCAATTACCCTTATGGTTCATTATGAATAGCGACCCTTATCTTGCATTATGAAAGTCGGACCTCATGACTCATGGTCCTTATGACCTTATGACTAGTGACCCCTTTTCTCTATTATGACTAGCTAACTTTCGGGTATAGGAATTTACAGGTTATGACTAGCAGTCCTGATGACCAGTTATTATTATGACTTATGGTCCTTATGACTAGCGGGCTTATTTTGCCACTTTTGAATTTTGATCTTGCCCCATATTTTAAGGTGCTGCACCTCCACGTGAACGATAATCATATCACATAGGGTATCATGTTATAAAGAATTAAATGTTCTATTCAATGATATTAACTACACATTGTTATTTACTGAAGCTGAGGAGGGATTATCGATCAAAGTCAAAAGAAACCGCTGAGAAACTCACTTATCACTAAGGACAAAGAGAACAGTGACTTTCAATATAGTGTCATTTGCAACTTTTAAATTTTAACCTTGCCTCACATTTCAAGGCACTGCACCTCCATGTGAACCATAAACATATCATGTAGGGTATCATTTTAAAGAAAATTAATCGATTTATTTATTGATATCATTTACACATTTATATCTACTAAAACCAAGGAATTATCTATTAAAGTCAGGGTTCCAAACTTTTTTTGAGGAGTGAACTGTATGGGTTAGGGATTAGGGGTTAGGGTTAGGGGTAAGGGGTTAGGCTTAGGGTTGGATTAGGGTTAGGGTTGGGGTTGGGGTGGAGGTTGTGGTTAGGGTTGAAGGTGGAGGTTAGGGTTAGGGTGGGGGTTAGGGTTAGGCTTAGGCTTAGGGTTACGTATACGGGCACTTTGCGCTAGTGGCGGATCCCGCCACCCATTCCCCATAGACTTTGTACACACACGTGTTATACCCATGGGGAAATTCGAAAAAAATTCGAAGTATCTTTATTATATTTTTTTAGTGTCAAATGGTGTAAAACGTGTGCAAAACTATAATTGGAAAAAATATATTTCTGTAGGGTTTGTACATAAGAAAGGGTTAGGGTTAGTGCTAATACGGTAGCGTTAGTGTTAGGAATAGGGGCACTTTAGGCTAGTGGCGGATCCCGCCACTCATTCTCCATAGGGTTAGGGTTAGGATTAAGGGTTAGGGTTAAGAGTAAGGGATAGGGGTAGGGGTTGGGGTGGAGGTTGTGGTTAGGATTTAAGGTCGAGGTTAGGGTTAGGGTTACGTATACGGGCACTTTGCGCTAGTGGCGTATCCCGCCACCCATTCCCCATAGACTTTGTACACACACGTGTTTAACCCATGGGGAAATTCGAGTATATTTATGATAATTTTTTTTAGCTGTCAAATGGTGTAAAAAGTGTGCAAAACTATAATTGGAAAAAAATATATCTATAGGGTTTGTTCATAAGAAAGGGTTAGGGTTAGTGCTAATAGGGTAAGGGTTAGGGGTTAGCTGTTTAGGGTTAGGGGTAAGATTTAGGGGTAGGGTTAGGGTTACGATTAGCGTTAGTGTTAGGGTTACGATTAGCGTTGAGTGTTAGGAATGGGGGCACTTTAGGCTAGTAGCGGATCCCGCCACTCATTCTCCATAGGGTTAGGGTAAAGGGTAAGGGGTTA